>NW_027499102.1:0-105680 GCF_021521415.1 Bidens hawaiensis | reverse complement strand
TAGCAAACCGGGTGGCCTTCTTTATCTACGCCGTGCATGTAGACCACTTTTCCTTGATCGGTTCCTAAATCTTCTTCGAGTAGTGATTCAATATCGAACTCTTTCCTCCATGCGACCACGCTCTTCAGCATGGTGAAGGCTTCCTTCACTTTAAAGTCTCTCGCACGGAGAAACTTTAAAAGGATGACGTCACTACGTTCGTCAGCCAGTAACGGAATTCCCCATATTGACACTTGTTCCGGCGGGACCGGAGATTCCTCCGCCGCGCATGGCGGCGGAGTTGTCTGCTCGGATTTCACTATTGTTTCTTGAATCGCTTCGATCTTTTTCGCTCCGTCTTCGTCGATGGATTCGGTCTTCACGATCACCTCTGTTACTTCTTTTTCCAACGGTTCTGGTTCTGGCTCTGTGACGGAGGCTGATAAATCTTTATGTTCTTGTTTGCATTCAGCCACCACCTCCAGAGCTGGAACAAGAACTGGCGTTTCCTGATTTGCTGGCTCTGATTTAGGAGCCAGCGAAGCAGAAAACTCATGTTTGTTGAGAGCTTCCTGAACCAATTGCTTTAGTTCATCTAAAGCCTTCTTTTCAGGTTCAGTAAGCTCACCAACAACGTTGGTTTCTTCCTTAAAAGAAGTACACGCAGCCACCTTCTCCGGTTCCGAACCGGAGATGCGGTTTCCTTAACACACGTCTCAACCTTCTCGGCCACCACCGGAACATCAGCAACTTTTTTAACGGTTACTTCCGCCATTGATGGATCAAAAACAGTTGGAAGAGTTGGAAGAATGAAAATAAGAGAGAAGTGAGGAAAATAAGGTGTACCGGAAGGTGGTATATATTTGAAGAGTTTGAAAGAAAAAGAGTGTGAAATGGTGGGGTCCAACAAGCGGTTGATTCACAGCTCAATGTTGGTGTGATGGGGGCAGTGATAATGTGTCACGGATCCCACACCACATATTCCGACCGTTGGTCAGCCGTGCGCCGGCAGCTTTGTAACGCATTCATTTCACATTTTCCCTTTTTTACCAACAATTGTAAATGGTAATTAATTCTATTTATAATACAACAATTTATGTGTACTATGAGTTAACTTTTACTTAAAACTACGTTAAACTTTTAGTCAATTCTAGTTGAATAATTTACCTTTATTAGCAAATTAACATTTTAAATTTTAAGTTCTCATTAGTATAGAATGGGAGTTTAGGTAGGGTGTTTTTCGGCATATTATTCAGGTTTTAAAGTTTTAAATCTTAACTCAAAATTTGACCTAAATCTCTCATAGGCTTTTCGGGTTTGGGTTTTATTCGGATTTCGAGTGTCCCAGATAACAAAACAAAAAAAATTAAAATGTTAAAATTAAAACAACATATTTTTTTTCCTCGTAACGTAAATAATCAAATAATAAATCAGCATAACTTTATAAAACAATTCAAAAGAAGAGTAAAACAAACTTCAACCATAATCGTCTTCAATCAGACGGGATTTAATTATTTGATTACGGTTGCTATTAGTTATAAACGAAAAACATAAATTAATAATAAACATTCGATCCATTATAGGTAGAATAACAACAATTGATTAGGGTCATATTCCAATAGTTTTAGTGGCTAAGGTTTAACGTATTATACCTAAAAATATATGTAGTTTTAAAACTAAAAGTTTATTCGGGTTGACCCGAAACCCATAAATTAGACCCAAGACCCAACGCGGATTACTTCGATTTGGGTTCGGGCTAGTATCTTCTCGGGTTTTGGTTTTTCGGGTCGGGTTAGTTTGGGTATGGGTTTTCTCGTGTCCGATTGCGGTTTTCGGGTAAAAGTGGCAGCCCTAAGTTTAATAACGGTTAATAAAAAAAACTAACCGCTCCTAATATCTTACCGCTTGAATTTAGAAGCGGCTTTAAAAGAAAACCACAAGGTTTTAAAAGAAAATCGCTCCAAAACCTCAAAAATTCCAAGATTAAACGTTCATTTTCTCTAGCTTATTGTCCACTGCATTTTCACTCCAAAGCTTTAACACATTCAGGGAGGTCCAATAAGTTTGATTTTTTTTTTCACATGTATTCCTATTATACTTACTCTTGGAATAACTAGATTCCAACTAGAAGAAACATTTTCATTCAAAGAGCGAAAATGAAAGAAGTCCATCTCTAGCTCGAAGCCTTGCATAGGAGGAATATTAAGATAAGCTCAAGACAATGCGCAGTTTGCAGGGATTACTTGGAAACAGCATATCAGCTTTTGTTTCTTGTTGGTTGGCTAACTCGATTTGGTGGTGGAAACTACCGTCAATCTTTGTTTTTTCTATAAGAGATATATTGAACTATCACAAGCTTGATATATGGAACTATCACAAGCTCATCTCCATACGTGTTTATGCATTATTGAAGAGCTCGAATTAATGGGAAAAAAAATTAAACAACAAAAAATATATATTTACACAAGGTTATTGAAGACATAAAAGTGATAGGTGTCAAGTCACAAAAGTGATGGGTGCATGTTAAGGGTGGATTAGAAAGTCTTTCACGTATAAATGAATATATCATGTAAATTTCAACTTTCTTTGAGTTCTAGTTTAGGTGTTTTTATGTGTTGTACCGGCTTTTAGCTAGGGTGTTTTTGTTTAAAAAAACATACAAATACGTGGTGTATTCACACATCAACTTAATTACATGATATATTAATTTCTAATGCCTTTTTTTTGTTTAAATAAAAGCATGGTAAAAGAATTATTGTGTTATCTTTTTTTTCCTAGGGTTTCATAATTTCTTCATGGACATTGGGTTTTCACTTATTGGTGGCACTTTTGTATGATTATTTGTTTTAACTTTCACGTTTTCTCCTAGTATTATCATTTCATCTCATTACAGAACTAATTAAATATTTTAAGAAACGTGTCACAAATTTACATGTTATATCTTTTTATATAAACAATAATAATGGATACAAATATAAAATATTAACTACTTAGGTAATCATATGCATATGCTACATTTTAAAACACCAACAACAAATGTCAAAAAATCAAACTAAATAAAACGGAAGACAATACTAGATTGGGACAACGGACAAATAAATAAGCCAATAACAAAGTTTTAATATAATATTTAATATATAGTGTTGTAAAACGTGTAACAAGTTACGCCACATGAATTAACTATGATAGGTCTCGAAAAACAAATGGGTAAGATTTTAATTAACCAAGTTGCAAACTTGCACGATAGCATATTTAAGTATTAAGTATACTAGTTTTAGAACTCGTGTGATACACGGAATGTTAAAAATAGATACAATTAAGTTATTAAAACTAAATATATTTTAAAAAACTATATTTTATCAAATAGAAGGATTTTATAAATTCAAATTATATTTTTATATGGAATATGCATACGAATACGTTGTGTATTCTCACACGATTTCTTCATAATCACGAAAAAGGCACATACTGATTTTTATAAGTTGCAATTATATTTAATGGATAACAAATTCTAACACAAGATGATAAGATATTTCATTATGAATGACATAAGAAGAAGAACAATCATATATAAATTAGTATGACTAAAACATCTTTTTGTATAACATTTTCGAAAAGATGTGTGATTTGACTATTTTTTCCGAAGTTTACTCTCTCTTCTATCTGAGAAACATTTTCACCAATACTTAAGACTAGTCTCTAGCAAACCTAAAGTGACTTATTTTGTCACATTTTAGGTAAATCATCAACAAATTTTGAGCGTAATGGTTGTGGACGAGAGAACTTCATGGTTAAGCGTGCTCAGGTAAGAGTAGTACTATGACGGGTAACATACTAGAAAGTCTCTATTGACTCTAGGGTTTGAGAATGATATTATCAATTAATCGATTCATAAACTTTGCAGCATATGGGAGATTAAACGGGTAAAGACTTGAAGAATCCATGAAGTTTCATAAAGCTTCGCAGGAATTCGATAGTTTCGCGGAAGCTTCTCTACGAAACTACAAAAATTAAAATATGTGAAACTCTGACTGCATACCTGCAAATCTTTATGATGGCGTATGTGAATTTGTGCTAATTTCATTATGAGAAACTAGACTATGGCATGTGCGAGTCTTCATGGATCTCTGCTAACGTACATATGCCCTTCAACGAGTGACAATTCGTTCGAATAACAAGGCTCAGGAGTCTAAAGATAGAGAACTAGGTATCATTTGTTAGTGTTAGTATATTTTGTATGTGAGCCACCACCCCGGGTAGGGCTTTCTTGGGCTGGGACAAAGCTATGTAATCATTGTTATAATGAAACCCGTTTACCAAAATCATAGCTTTGTTGATCTTATCTCTTTTTATCTTCTGATCATTTGATTGTTTGGCTCATACCGACTCGTCTATATCGCTTATCACCAAAAACAAGCTTGAATCACCATATTTAGGAGTTACAATTTTCACTTAAACAACCAAAATCAAACACGTGAGCTCCTGGTATGAAAAACAGACAATATTTGACATTTGTCTTTTTTATTTAGAATTTGTATATTACTCTTAATTGTGTTATCTAGGTTTAGGGACATAAAAAGTGTTGAAAAGATCAAGAAACGAAGTTAAAACAAGCTAACACTGAGAACGGGAGCGTTATAGAAGAGAACCAGTCCAACCGTCACGTGAAACGAACCAACTAGAGTTGGTCACGTCACGCGACCAACCAAGATAAGGTGACCACGCGACGAGGCGCCCCTATGGGTGGCCAATGTTGTGCTTTGCTACTGCACGTCACACGATCTGATCAATTTTGCTCTTCGCGCAACGCAGAGAGCCTAAAATTCTAGAAAGTTTCGTCTGTTTGCAAGGGTTTTGAGCCAAAATAACTATATAAACATCATTATCTTAACCCTAATCAAAACAGAAGACCACAACCGTCTTTGGACGAATTTGGAGCTCAAGATTGAAGGTTTTTGAGGATTTTAAAGGCTAGGAATCATCAGTGAAGTGCTTAATCAATTGAGAGCGAAGACAGCGGATTTTATCACCCTTATTCTATCGTTTTCTATTATTATTATTATTATTATATTATTATTATTATTATTATTATTATTATTATTATTATTATTATTATTATTATTATTATTATTATTATTACTTTGCTTTGTTTGATTTAATTATGATTCGCTAAATTTATTAAAACTGCCTAGGCTTATGATGAACTTGTGTTGACATATGATTTTGGTTTGGATTTTGCTTTTCTTTATGGCTTATGATTAAGAGGTTTATTGTTATTCATTCGATGCATGTGTGTGCTTAGGATTGTTTAATGAGTTTTAATGTTTCACAAAGTCGATGGTGAATGTCTTTAATATAATAGGATTTTTTATTATTAGGTCATCTATTGTTTGCTTTTTACTAGTTTGTGGTTAATATGAATTAAAACCATTGGAACAATAATAATAATCAAGTAGACCTAAGTGTGATGCTAATATGAATATATGTAAGGTGTAACAACTCGGATTTTTCATATAATATATACCCGACCCGTTTTCGTTATCGGGTTTAATTAACGAAGCATCGCGTTTATCGAGTCATTAATATTTTATTATTGTTTATTGTATTTATTCATTTTATCAAAATAACTTCCATTCATATACAAATTACATCCTAAACCATAGTTTTAACCTCTTTTGCACCTACACTTAAACTACAGGGACCATTTATGCAAATCTGGATAATTAGTATATTATAATCCTTTTACCCATTTACCCAAACCCTTATTCAAACCCGTTTACCCACACCCAATGATCCTAATTGATTTCTTGAACCTTAATTCACGCTCTAAACTTGGAAATTGATTAATGCATATTATTAACCTTTCCGTAATCAGCACACCGACCCAGCTAATTATGTTAACTCAATCAATTCGACGCGTATTAACAATAGTAATGAACCGTCAATTGCGACTCATTGTGATATTAGGGATACACCATCTAAAGATCATATTTGATCAATTAAGCTAGTCTGCACGAGGAGATAAGCATCGCGAGTTGAAGCCCCATAATCAATTAAGTTTTAACCTCCCGAATGTATCCCTCCTCGTTCTTGGTCGAGCCGTCTGCATCATCATCAATTTCACCATTGCCTGTTCATCATTTAGGTAATTAATTATGTGCACCAGAATCGTTTTGAACCTAATTACATTAAACCTAACTTTATTTACTCAATCGTAAACTGGTTTAATCAATTGTTAATTCTAGGGTTTGTAACTCAATTGGGGTTGATCAAAGTCTGTGTATATATGTATTTTTGTTTGCGTCTGCTTAATAACAAACACTCTGGCTCAGCTGGTGGGTTGGGGTGAGTGTTAGTCACTTGAACCGGCCATCTGCCCAGGTTCGAATCCGGGCGGTGACGGTTTTCACTTTGATTTTCTTTTTAATTTTTTAAAGGATTATATAATTAATATTAATTATTAAATAAATATTAGTTTATTCAAGCCGGCATCTTGGAGTTTGTATTTCTTGTCAAACCTCGTAAAAGCTTTCGTTTACTTATACATATATGTTTATGTTTATGTTTATATATACATATATATGTGTGTGTGTGTGTGTTACTATTATATTTTTATTAATAATATTAAATTCTCGTTACGTTATTAAAACCCTACATCAATATTGGTGCTTTTCTTGCCATTGAACGTCTTTATAAATCTGTTATATATATATATATATATATATATATATATATATATATATATATATATATATATATTATAAACGTATTAAGTAGATTTTTCCTTAAAAGGTTTATACAAAATATTTATTTGCACCTTACTACATATTAGATTTATAATGATTATCTACTTATTTATATAAGTACCTTATTTATTCAAAATAATTAATAGTATATCTCACTTTATATTTAATTTATATTAATTTATTTAATTTAGATTTTATTATTTCAAGATATCTTATATTAATTAAATTATTTAATTATTTATTTATATATTATATCATGGGTAATTTTTGGGGAATTTATAATTAATAAGACTATTAAAGACAATGACCGTAGAGATTAATCAATAAATATCTTAATCCAAATCATACTCAAATCTCATCCAAATCTTAATTCATTAAATCAAGTCTACCTTTTATGATTAATATATATCGTATCATATTTAAATAGGACTCATTGTCGGTGAATCCCAAAGGTTTTACCTTTCTCACATCATCATTCTTATTTCATCATCTGATCAGGTGAGTAATCACTCCCCTATTTTAATTGTTTTCAAATGTTTTTGGGACACTTGCGTAACATTTATCATATTATTTATCTTATTATTTCTCAAACGCAAACTGTGATCTTTGTGCCGTGTATCAATTGAATGATAGTCTGTTACTTGCTATTTGCTTACTTGCTTACTTGAATCGCATTCGGAGAGGTCCAACATAATCTCATTATAGTATGATCATACGACCGTCGTAGTGGCTGGAGCTAGATCGCATTGGCAATAGTTTCACCAACACCTCATTTTTGGTAACCAATGCCCATTCGCATGGCAACGGTTTAGCCCTTTCTTTATGGTTGATTGTTTATGTATGTGCTATGGTTTAATTGTTTATACTCACAGATAACAGTTTTGCCTATTTTTTTCTTACTCACTTATATCATTATATATATTATTACCATTTTTGTTTGTGTCAAAACTGGTGATCTACTCACTCAACATGTGGTGTTGACAAACATATATTTTGTACGCATTTGCAGGTTATATATTTGGATTGCTTATCGAACTGAAGCTCACATAGAGATGACTTTAGGATAAAACATATACAAGAATAGTTGGTTTTGTATTTGTAATTTTCTTTATTTTTGTTGTATATGAATGTTGTTTGATAATAAATAAATTAATTATATATTGTCGCTTTATATTTTCATGATAGTAACCCTGTGAGCTGTGACAATCAGTTCACGCCCCGGCGTTTCCGCCGTAGGTTGGGGTGTGACAGATTGGTATCAGAGCCGAAGGTTTAAGATAGGTCGTTAGTGGTGCCTTAGTAACATGCTTAGGAACCCCATACGTTCTTATTTGTTTACCTAATGTGTTCTATTTGGTTGTTTACAGCTTACGTAATTACTTGTGAGATTAAATACTTATTTAGCTGCTTAGCTAATTGTTTATTTTATTGTAATGTACACACACAACTCCGAAGCTATGTTTCACTCTCAAGATATTTTATTACTATGAGACTGTGTCTCATCCTCAAAATATTTTTATAACTCCGACGCAATACCTCATTCCCAAGATATATATTTACATTTAAATTTTTGTTGGTTGTTTTCGTTGACGAGAATTTCTTTTAGGATTTCCTAAGTTTTGTTTTTACCTTTTTAGTGTTTATCGTAATCAGTTAACTGTTACATTTTTTTTCCATTGCGTTTCATTGTTATTACATTATTACTTTTTAAATGTCTGGTCGGGTGAAAAATCCATGGGACGCCTTGGACACGCCAACTATTTATTTTCACAATTATTATATTTACGATATTTGGTTGGAGCATTATCACGCCTGGTGATACATGAGATACTCAACTACTCATACTTACATTTGTAATTCATTATTTAGTTTGGTCGGTTAAAACGGTACGTAACACTCATGGACCAACAAAATATCATGAATAAGCTCATGGAAACCCAATATATCGAGAAACTTACGTTATTTATTATTTGTTTATGTATTTTATTCTATATGAAACAACTTACGACTTGACTCAATTATTTAATTATTCAATTACATTGAACCAAGACTTATTGATTCAATTCATTCACATACTCACGAATATTTTCATTCCCATGATGAAGCACAAATCATTCACTCACTGGGAATCTGTTATCACAAGTTTATCTAAACAATTTACTATTTAATTATCTAATCGGTTATCTCGCACTCATGTTATCACATTCACAAATTATCAAGAGCAATTAATAGCTATTTTCTCATACACATATTATAACATCATCAGACTATCAAATATAATAAAAGTATTATTAAATACCTTAATATTTAAACAATATCCCTCATGTTCACGATTATCACGTTATCAATTAACGAACTTATCACAAGTAACTCAATACCCCAAATAACTATCAATTAAATCTCAGTTATCACCCTTAAATTTTAAGTATTAACATTTTAATTTGTTATGCTTCGATAAAATATCATATCAAATCATCTCATTGATTATATCACCTACTTAACGAATTATCGAATAGACTACCTCATTTAAATTCTGACTTATCCTTAAGTCATGATTAACGCTAGCACAACTTATGTCGAATTTCACTCTTTCTTTAATAACTAATAAGAAATTTACACAACTTATTATTTATACTCATTTAATCTCAATTTACATAATTATAGAATGATTTCTACGTCAAAAAATACAGGTCATATATTCTCTACACCCGCTTTATGACCACAAGTACTGTCAAAGAGTTAGCTCCTACAATCTCTAGGGTATAAATTCTAACTCAAAACACTAATGCAATCAATTTAATCTTGTTCACTTATTTCTTTCAGAAAAATTTCGATTCATTTATCGTTATTCACCCTCATAACAACGATAATAACGATAATAACAAACGCAAGCTTAATAAGATAGTTTAGGTTATTAAGTAAACCAATTATCAATCTCAACGAAATCATAGTGTCCCAAACAAGAAACTTTACACCAGAATACGCTCGTTACGTCTTATTCGCGACTTTCGTCATCCAACTCGATTCTTGTGTTATTCTTACACTCACTATAACAGTTATGGTTATCCCGTTAACACTTGTCGTTACGCTGCCTACGACATAAAGACATCCCACAGCGGTCTATGCCATCGACTTAGCTTTATACACCTGCTACACGTGCATTCTACAATTATGGAGACCCTAATCACCTACGCAACACATTGTTCTTTACTCATTCACGCCGAGTTCAATTATACCGGAACCGTACCATACTACCCATGCTCATTTAGCTTAAACCAACCAACTCTATGCCTTTCAGGCTTTCTTCATGTAACAAGGTCGTTCTCGCTTACTCGATTCTAGACCCGCAAGACTTAATTTCATCAACCTTACCTTAGTCAAACCTCGTTTACACAAACCTATTCGAGGTACCCCAAATCATTCGATCTCAATTATTTAAGTTTTCATAAGCTCAATAAAAAAAGTGTTTTGAGTTAAACCAATCGTAGTTATGTTTTCACAAAGAAGATTTTTTTTCGTCTTCATCATTTTCGTCTAAACGTATTTTGTATTCAATTATACCATAAACGATTATTTGTCTAAATTAGTTATTTTGGAACAGTAGAACATCTTTCCAGATAATCGTTCGAGCATTTAATCTATGAAAGGAAGTGGGAAATGATCTTTTCTTGTGGCATCATTAAGCTTCCGGTAATCGATGCAAACTCACCAGCCTGTGATGGTCCTCATTGGTATTAGTTCGTCCTTCTCGTTCATTACGACTGTCATTCCTCCCTTCTTGGGTACTACTTGAACGGGACTTACCCAAGGTGAATCTAAGATCGGGTAGATTAATCTGGCGTCAAGCAGTTTGATTACTTCCGTCTTCACCACATCTTGCATGTTAGGGTTGAGACGTCTTTGATGTTGGACCACGGGTTTGTATTCTTCCTCCATGAGGATTTTGTGGTTACTAAACAAAGGACTGATGCCCTTGATATCCATGATCTTCCATGCGATAGCCTTCTTATGGTTTTTGAGAACCTTAAGAAGTTCGTCTTTCTCTTCTTTAGAAATGTGAGATGAAATAATTACTGGGAGTTGAGAATCCTTCTCTAGAAAGGCGTATTCAAGATGTTTTGGTAGTTCTTTTAACTCTAAGGCTGGTGGTTCTTCGATTGATGGTTTTGATTTTTCATTGTTTTCAATGATTTCGTATATCTTTTCTGATTCTTCGTGGTAGTTGTTATTGAAATTTTCATTTTCTAAAATTGGTTTGTTTAGTGTTTTGTCTAAGACTTGTGTTTCTAGGGGAGTATTTGTAACATCCTAAAATTTATAATGTTGAATAAAGAAAGTTATGTTAGTGATGTCGCGTTTTTAATTATTAATATCGGGTAGGAGCGGATCAGGGACTTGGATTAATTGAGATGGGTTAAATGAGAATGGGATTTAAGGGATATAAATATCCCCTAAACCCAAAAAATATCTTCATTTACATCTATTCCTTCACACTTCCAAAACGCACACACCCCATACACAAGCCGACCGGCGGCCGAGATCCGAGGAGAGAGAGAGAGGCCGAGAAGCCGTAGAGAGAGAGACCAAGATCCGAGAGAGAAGATAGAGCGGTTGGTTGTGATTAAGCAAGGAAACAAGATCCAACAAGCTCAAAAAGGTAAGATTCTTGAACTTTGAAGTTTAAAGATCCAAGCTTTTTAGTGTTAAGTGACCGGAAATGGTCGGGAAGCGTAGTGGGTGATATTGAACCATAGCGGGGGTGTTAAAATCGCTCGAAATGTTGGACAGAAACCAAACAGCAGGCTGTCTGGGCAACTTCGCCTTCATCTGGGCAGCTTCGCCTTCAAGCGATGAACTTCGCCTGCAAGCTAAGTTCGCCTGATGAACTTCGCCTGCAAGCTAAGTTCGCCTGATGACAAGTTCGCCTGAGGTTTAAGTTCGCCTGATGACAAGTTCGCCTGAGGTTTAACTTCGCCTAAAGCTAAGTTCGCCTGAGGTTTAACTTCGCCTAAAGCTAAGTTCGCCTGAGGTTTAACTTCGCCTAAAGCTAAGTTCGTCTGATGGCAAGTTCGCCTGAGGTTTAACTTCGCCTAAAGCTAAGTTCGCCTGAGGTTTAACTTCGCCTGATGACAAGTTCGCCTGAGGTTTAACTTCGCCTAAAGCCAAGTTCGTTTAGAAAATAAATTAAAAATCTAATGAAAAATGTGTTAAGACAGTTAATGGAAATAAAATTTTTCCAAGCTGACCTGGTAGCTCGACCCCAGCCAGGGGCTCTGCCCCTTGGACCCTGCTAGGGGCTGCCGCCCCTAGACCCCGCTGCCAGGGGCGCTGCCCCCGGACCCCCGTTCATTGTGGGTCACATAAAGATAGAAATACATTATGAGAAGTGATAGTTAATTGATACGTATACTTTTTATACAGTCAGCCGTGCACAACTGAAGAAAGAAATTACGATTAACGGTGAACGTAACCGTGTTCAGGTGAGTTTCTAGCCTCATTCCTTGTTATGTTTTCGGGGCTGTGTGCATACTTGATGTGTTGTTAATACATTTATCCTAAGTGATAAGCGTATGCCCTATGTGATATATGTGTTATGTAAGAATGATTGCTTGATGGTACGTGAACGATCTTCGGATATTGCACGTACTGTCAGGTTGTAACGCTAGGTATAGGTAAGAATGTTATGTATGTTATGTATATGAGCATGGTAGTGATAATAGAAGAAAGAAATGATAATGTATAGTTGTATGGTCACGAAAAGGGTACCAAGCCCTAATAATACTTGAGGTATTATGTATGGTTGTATGGTAACGAAGTGGGAATCGAACCCTTCTAATATTCGAAAACTAGGGACCAGACCCTTATAATATCTGTGATGATAGGGACCAGACCCTTATAATATCTGTGATGTTAGGGAATCGAACCCTTCTAATATTCGAAAACTAGGGACCAGACCCTTATAATATCTGTGATGATAGGGACCAGACCCTTATAATATCTGTGATGTTAGGGAATCGAACCCTTCTAATATTCGAAAACTAGGGACCAGACCCTTATAATATCTGTGATGATAGGGACCAGACCCTTATAATATCTGTGATGTTAGGGAATCGAACCCTTCTAATATTCGAAAACAAGGGACCAGACCCTTATAATATCTGTGAGGTTATAGGGCGAAAGGCTCTTTAAAAAGTATGATTATGTATGTAAGGAAAGTATGAAGGTAAAAATGAACGTATGATTATGTATGTAAAGAAAGTAAGAAAGTAAAAATGAAGGTAAGAGAACTTAGGTGTATATGAAAGAAAGTTAAGAGATTAAGTATGAGATGTAAGAAGGTATTGTATGATTATGTGATTAACTAGAACTCACTCAGCGTAGCTGACTTTTAGTATGCACGCCGGTGAGTAGGATGAGGCAGCTCGCTTGAGGAGACACATGGCACTGAACAGGAGTCTGGCATCTGAAGACTTACGATGTTTTAATTTTAATGTTTTAATGTGGAAGACAAGGGATGTTTTGGGACAAGTAGTGAAATATTGTAATGTTTTATGAAAGTTTAATTTTCCGCGTAAATGTTTTAATCAACTCTGATAGTTAGAACTGTGTTTATGAGTAAATCCAACACGAAAGTAGGGTTACCGGTAACGGGGCCTTACAAGTTGGTATCAGAGCATAAGTTCGAGAGATTTAAGCATCCTACATGCTTAGACTCGAACAGAGTATGGGATTTAAGTAAGAAAGGAAAGAAGATGCCAGTTCAAGAATGCCATGTGTCGCTCAAGCAAGATCAGTAAAGGTAAATGGTATGATTAAATGATATATGTTAATGGGAAAGAAAAGATATGTGAACGACAGGGATAGGAATAATTGATTGTTTGATTTGACAAACTGCTTAAGTAGAACCAGCACAAATGGACTCATAAAGGGAAGTGTATAGGACACGGAAAGTAACGTGATCAGCTAATCACAACTGGCCACTGTTATTACCTGTTAGCCTTGCTATCCTTGTACTAAATAGTTCCTTGAGTGATGATGTTTGTGTTTTCCCTTTTAGAATACGATGACTAGAGCTGGAGACTTTGTTGGAGCTGGAGGTCGCACTGGACGACGTGGCAGGCCTCGTCGTGTCTGGCAACCTTCGGTTGAGACCGCTTCCAACACCGAAGTTGAAGGAAGCGCAACGGGAAAAAGCCCGGGAAACAACGAGGAAGTTCAACTTAGCCCTGCAGTTCAAGCAGCCATTGTTCAAGCTGTGGTTGCTGCTGTGAAGAACCTGAATCCCGAAGGATCTGCTGGAAGCCGTGAACGAACTGCTGAAAGGGCGGGTGGTGATGGTAGAAAGGATGGGGAAGGAGAAAGAAGGACCTCGAGTGAGGATAAGTCTGTGGAAGTCTATGACAGGAGAAGAGGCCAAGGTGGGTGCAGCTATAAGTCCTTCAAAGGACGCGACCCGCCGAAGCTGACTGGTTTAGGAGACGCGATCGCTACTCTTCAGTGGATAACCGCCATGGATAAGGTTATCCGCATTAGCGAGTGCCGTCCCGATCAAGCGGTAGGTTATGCTACTCAATCATTCGAGGATGAGGCTATGTATTGGTGGGAGAGTGTGGAGCAAAGAAAGACCCGAGAAGAGATCAAAGAGACGAGGTGGGAAGATCTGAAGGAGTTAGTAATGAAGAAGTTCTGTGCTGACGCCGAGGTTGAAAAGGCGGAGATGAAGTTCCTGAACTTGAAAGCTAGGACAATGACACATCGTGAGTACACTACCGAGTTCAATCGAATGTCTAGGCTAGTACCCGATATGGTCAACACTGAGGCTAAGAGAATCAAGTGTTATGTGAGAGGATTACCCCAGAGAGTCCGCATGTTAGTCAGGACAAGTAAACCTACTACTTTCGATTCTGCTGTCGAACTCGCAGAAATGGTCTATGCAGACCTGACTGCGGATGATGTGGTGGTGGAAGACGAGAAGAAGGAGAAGAAATGGGCCGCTCCTGCTAAACGACCCGGTACTCAGTTATGGAACCCCAAAGTTAAGAAGCAGAGAGTGTGGGAGAAGAGATCGTGTAAGACCTGCGGAAAGATGCATGGTGGTGAGTGCAAGTGGAGTAAAAGTCCTGGTGTTTGTCTCAAATGTGGAAAGGCCCACGGTGGGGAATTCCGGATGGGGTCTAATGTGTGTTACAAGTGTGGGAAGGTGGGGCATTATGCCAATGAGTGCAGTGCAAAGCCAGCATGTTACAAATGTGGCAAGCCAGGCCACATGGCGAGAGAGTGCACAAATGGTGAAGCTGGAGGTAGTGGAAGGAAGGATGCTGATCAAGCTAGGCCAAGAACTAGAGCCTACACGCTGACCCAAGAGCAAGCCAAGCAGATTCCGGATGTCGTCACAGGTACGTTTTTAGTGAACGGTGTTTCCGCTTCTGTATTATTTGATTCGGGCGCAAACAAAAGTTTCGTAGCCACACCATTTAGTAAACTAGCTAAAATGAAATGTTGCCGAGTGTCTGAAACTTTTGCGGTGGAAACCGCCAGTGACACTTCGGTTAAAATAACAAAAGTGGTTAAGAATTATAAGATAGAATTGGAAGGACATGAGTTCCCGATTACCTTGTACGTTATGACCTTGGGAGGGTTCGATGTGGTTTTGGGTATGGATTGGTTGTCTGAGTTTGAGGCTCAGATAGTATGTAAGAGTAGGATTATAAGGTTAAAGTCATTGGATGGTAGCGCGGTAACGGTCTATGGTGATAAGGAAAGTTCTGGGCTTAATGTCATTTCGATGATGAAAGCCGAGGGTTTGCTAAGGCGAGGGTGTTGTGCCTACCTGGCGTATGTCGTCAACGCTACGGCCGAGACGAAAGAAATGAAAGATGTTCCTATTGTGCGCGACTACCCAGAAGTATTCCCTGAGGATCTTCCGGGGTTGCCACCAGAGCGAGAGATAGAATTTCAGATAGATTTAATACCAGGAGCCCAACCTGTCGCGAAAGCGCCTTACCGTCTAGCACCGTCCGAGATGAAAGAATTGATGTCACAACTGCAAGAATTCCTCGACAAAGGTTTCATAAGACCGAGTGTTTCCCCGTGGGGCGCACCAGTTTTGTTCGTGAAGAAGAAGAATGGAAGTATGAGAATGTGCATAGATTATCGTGAGTTGAATAAGCTGACGGTAAAGAATAGATATCCGTTGCCAAGGATTGATGATTTGTTTGACCAACTGCAAGGTTCAAGTTGGTTCTCACGAATAGATCTCAGATCAGGCTACCATCAGCTGAAGGTGAAAGAGGCAGACATCCCTAAGACAGCGTTCCGAACGCGGTATGGACACTACGAGTTCCTCGTAATGTCATTCGGTCTAACCAATGCTCCTGCAGCATTTATGGACATGATGAATAGGGTGTGTCGACCGATGTTGGATAAGTCGGTTATCGTCTTCATCGATGATATATTGGTTTATTCTTAGAGCGAGTCTGAACATGCTGAGCATCTGAGAGAGGTACTGGAGACTCTGAAGAAAGAGAAGTTGTATGCCAAGTTTTCGAAGTGCGCGTTCTAGTTAAGAGAAATGCAATTTTTAGGTCACGCGATTAATCCTGAAGGGATTACCGTGGACCCAGCTAAGATTGAAGCGATAACGAATTGGAAGACTCCGCAGAATCCGACTGATATACGAAGTTTCCTAGAGTTAGCTGGCTACTATAGGAGATTCATCGAAGGTTTCTCCAAGATAGCCGCACCGCTGACCGGTATGACCCGAAAGTCGATAGTATTCAGTTGGGGAAAGTTTCAGGAAGAAGCCTTTGAAGAATTGAAGAAGAGGCTCACGCAAGCTCCAATCCTTACTTTGCCCGATGGCGACGAGGATTTCGTTGTTTGTGCTGATGCCTCGCATCAAGGGTTAGGTTGCGTGTTGATGCAATGGGGGAAGGTGATAGCTTACGCGTCTAGACAGTTGAAGGTCCATGAAAGTACTTATCCGACGCATGATCTGGAGTTAGCAGCTGTAGTGCATGCTCTTAAGACATGGAGGCATTATCTGTACGGTACTAAGTGTACTATCTATACCGATCATAAGAGTTTAAAGTACTTCTTCGAACACAAAGAACTGAACATGAGGCAGAGAAGATGGTTAGAATTGATAAAGGATTACGACTGTGAGATTAGGTATTACCCCGGTAAAGCTAACGTGGTCGCTGATGCGTTAAGTCGTAAGAATGAGGAAGTCCTTGCAACAGTGAAGTCATATAAGTTGATCATGAACTCAAGTCTTTTTGAAGAAATCATCAAAGTGCAGTCAGAAGTGTTAGTAGACGAAGGGTTAGTAAAGAAAGAAAGGATTTATGGCCAGCAAGATGAGTTGATGGAAAACACTCATGGAGTTAAAACTAGATTTGACCGTATGTGGATTCCACGCCATGGTGATCTTAGAAGTCGAATCTTAGATGAAGCTCATAAGTCAAGGTACTCAATCCATCCTGGAGCTACAAAGATGTACCAAGACCTGAAAAGAGATTACTGGTGGCCAGGAATGAAGAATGATGTAGTGGATTATGTTAGTAAGTGCTTAACTTGCTTACAAGTCAAGGCCGAGCACCAAAAGCCTTATGGGAAGATGCAACCGCTAGAGATACCTGAGTGGAAATGGGAACACATTACCATGGATTTCATAACTAAGCTACCTCGTACAGCTAAGCAACATGATACCATCTGGGTGATTGTGGACCGTTTGACCAAGAGTGCTCACTTTCTGCCCATACGAGAGGCCATCTCGTCAGAAACGTTAGCAAGCTTGTTCATCAAGGAAGTGGTAACCAAGCATGGAGTACCGTTATCGATCGTGTCTGATAGGGATACACGGTTTACTTCGAGGTTCTGGAAGAAATTCCATGAAGCTATGGGGACGAGGTTGAACATCGGTACGGCGTATCATCCTCAAACCGATAGACAGTCTGAACGGACGATCCAAACCCTTGAGGATATGCTACGTGCTTGTGTTTTAGATTTTGGTGGAAGTTGGGATGATCATCTGCATCTAGCAGAGTTCTCCTATAACAACAGTTACCATTCAAGTATTGGTATGCCACCGTTTGAGACGCTGTACGGTAGACGATGTAGAACCCCGGTGTGTTGGGGTGAGATTGGTCAGAAGGAAATGGGAAGCCTAGAAGTGGTTCAAGAAACGTCTTCAAAGTTCGATCAGATCAAAGCAAGAATGAAAGCCGCGCAAGACAGACAAAAGTCTTATGCAGATAAGCGGCGACGACCAATTGAGTTCAAAGTTGGTGACAATGTGATGCTCAAGGTCTCGCCTTGGAAGGGGATTATCCGTTTTAGGAAAAGAGGAAAGTTGAGTCTGAGGTACATTGGACCGTTCAAGGTTGTAAAACGTGTGGGTGAAGTAGCTTATAAACTGGATTTACCCGATGAGTTAGAAGGAATTCATTCAACCTTCCATGTTTCTCATCTGAGGAAGTGTCTAGCTGATGACACATCTCACGTGCCATTGATGGACATTGAGGTTGATGAACAATTGAACTACATCGAGCAACCGATAGCGATCGTTGACCGCAAGGAGAAGCAGCTTCGTCACAAGATTATACCTTTGGTAAAAGTGATATGGAAACACCGTAAGGGATCAGATGCTACTTGGGAAGCCGAGGATGAGATGCGCAAGTTTTACCCTAGGTTGTTTATGTAATAGTTAGGTTTCGGGGATGAAACCGCTTTAAGGGGGGAAGACTTGTAACATCCTAAAATTTATAATGTTGAATAAAGAAAGTTATGTTAGTGATGTCGCGTTTTTAATTATTAATATCGGGTAGGAGCGGATCAGGGACTTGGATTAATTGAGATGGGTTAAATGAGAATGAGATTTAAGGGATATAAATATCCCCTAAACCCAAAAAATATCTTCATTTACATCTATTCCTTCACACTTCCAAAACACACACACCCCATACACAAGCCGACCGGCGGCCGAGATCCGAGGAGAGAGAGAGAGAGGCCGAGAAGCCGTAGAGAGAGAGACCAAGATCCGAGAGAGAAGATAGAGCGGTTGGTTGTGATTAAGCAAAGAAACAAGATCCAACAAGCTCAAAAAGGTAAGATTCTTGAACTTTGAAGTTTAAAGATCCAAGCTTTTTAGTGTTAAGTGACCGGAAATGGTCGGGAAGCGTAGTGGGTGATATTGAACCATAGCGGGGGTGTTAAAATCGCTCGAAATGTTGGACAGAAACCAAACAGCAGGCTGTCTGGGCAACTTCGCCTTCATCTGGGCAGCTTCGCCTTCAAGCGATGAACTTCGCCTGCAAGCTAAGTTCGCCTGATGAACTTCGCCTGCAAGCTAAGTTCGCCTGATGACAAGTTCGCCTGAGGTTTAAGTTCGCCTGAGGTTTAACTTCGCCTAAAGCTAAGTTCGCCTGAGGTTTAACTTCGCCTAAAGCTAAGTTCGCATGAGGTTTAACTTCGCCTAAAGCTAAGTTCGCCTGAGGTTTAACTTCGCCTAAAGCTAAGTTCGCCTGAGGTTTAAGTTCGCCTGATGACAAGTTCGCCTGAGGTTTAACTTCGCCTAAAGCTAAGTTCGCCTGAGGTTTAACTTCGCCTGATGACAAGTTCGCCTGAGGTTTAACTTCGCCTAAAGCCAAGTTCGTTTAGAAAATATTAAAAATCTAATGAAAAATGTGTTAAGACAGTTAATGGAAATAAATTTTTTCCAAGCTGACCTGGTAGCTCGACCCCAGCCAGGGGCTCTGCCCCTTAGACCCTGCTAGGGGCAGCCGCCCCTAGACCCCGCTGCCAGGGGCGCTGCCCCCGGACCCCCGTTCGTTGTGGGTCACATAAAGATAAAAATACATTATGAGAAGTGATAGTTAATTGATACGTATACTTGTTATACAGTCAGCCGTGCACAACTGAAGAAAGGAATTACGATTAACGGTGAACGTAACCGTGTTCAGGTGAGTTTCTAGCCCCATTCCTTGTTATGTTTTCGGGGCTGTGTGCATACTTGATGTGTTGTTAATTCATTTATCCTAAGTGATAAGCGTATGCCCTATGTGATATATGTGTTATGTAAGAATGATTGCTTGATGGTACGTGAACGATCTTCGGATATTGCACGTACTGTCAGGTTGTAACGCTAGGTATAGGTAAGAATGTTATGTATGTTATGTATATGAGCATGGTAGTGATAATAGAAGAAAGAAATGATAATGTATAGTTGTATGGTTACGAAAAGGGTACCAAGCCCTAATAATACTTGAGGTATGATGTATGGTTGTATGGTAACGAAGTGGGAATCGAACCCTTCTAATATTCAAAAACTAGGGACCAGACCCTTATAATATCTGTGATGATAGGGACCAGACCCTTATAATATCTGTGATGTTAGGGAATCGAACCCTTCTAATATTCGAAAACTAGGGACCAGACCCTTATAATATCTGTGATGATAGGGACCAGACCCTTATTATATCTTTGATGTTAGGGAATCGAACCCTTCTAATATTCGAAAACTAGGGACCAGACCCTTATAATATCTGTGATGATAGGGACCAGACCCTTATAATATCTGTGATGTTAGGGAATCGAACCCTTCTAATATTCGAAAATAAGGGACCAGACCCTTATAATATCTGTGAGGTTTTAGGGCGAAAGGCTCTTTAAAAAGTATGATTATGTATGTAAGAAAAGTATGAAGGTAAAAATGAACGTATGATTATGTATGTAAAGAAAGTAAGAAAGTAAAAATGAAGGTAAGAGAACTTAGGTGTATATGAAAGAAAGTTAAGAGATTAAGTATGAGATGTAAGAAGGTATTGTATGATTATGTGATTAACTAGAACTCACTCAGCGTAGCTGACTTTTAGTATGCACGCAGGTGAGTAGGATGAGGCAGCTCGCTTGAGGAGACACATGGCACTGAACAGGAGTCTGGCATCTGAAGACTTACGATGTTTTAATTTTAATGTTTTAATGTGGAAGACAAGGGATGTTTTGGGACAAGTAGTGAAATATTGTAATGTTTTATGAAAGTTTAATTTTCCGCGTAAATGTTTTAATCAACTATGATAGTTAGAACTGTGTTTATGAGTAAATCCAACACAAAAGTAGGGTTACCGGTAACGGGGCCTTACAGTATTGATGGAGGAATGTCGCATATAGCAGCTTACGATGGAGTCTATGATGTCAACACAGTATAAGGTGTCATCGTGTTGTTGCGGATATTGCATAGATTTTCCTATGTCAAAAGTGATTGTCTCGTCATTGACCCTAAGAGTGAGTTTGCCGGAGCAAACATCAATGATAGCCTTTGCGGTGGCTAAAAAGGGTCTTCCTAAAATCAGAGGTACACTTTTGTCTTCCTCCATGTCTAGAATCACAAAATCTACTGGGAAAACGAACTTGTCAATTTTGACAAGCATGTTTTCAACAATGCCCCCGAGGGTATTTAACGGATCGGTCAGCTAACTGAATGCTCATGCGGGTGGGCTTTGTTTCCTCTATCCCTAGTTTTTCAAAAACCGCATAAGGCATTAAATTAATACTAGCTCCTAGGTCAGCCAGGGCATTGCTAACAGATAAATTTCCTATGAGACAAGGGATAGTAAAGCTCCCTGGATCGGTCATCTTTGTCGGTAGCATGCTTTGGATGACAGCTGAACATTCTTCACTTAGGGTGACATGCGAGAGTTCCTCCAGCTTCCTTTTGTTTGTTAGCACTTCTTTGTGAAACTTGGTGTATTTTTGCATTTGAGCGATAGCTTCGACAAAAGGGATGTTGATATGGAGTTGCTTAAAGAGTTCTAGAAACTTCCCGTACTGGGCTTCCAATCGCTCCTGCTTTAGTCTTCAAGGGTATAGAATAGGCAGAACATAGGTTCGGACTGGTTCCTTAGGCTGTACTGTGCTTGTTGGGGTCAGTATTTCTTGTGTTTCATCAGGAGACTTTTTCTCCAAAGTTGATGGAACAACAGTGGTTGTATCACTCCTGAGTGTGACGGCGTTAGCTGTCGCAATTGGTTGGTGATTGTATTGCTTGGAAGAGTGCCAGGTGGTCTTTCGGATAATTGTCGGGCAATTTGTCCGATTTGGGTTTCTAGGTTCTGAAGCGATGCTTGTTGACTTTTGAGATCGGCTTCATGTTTTAATAATACTCCGCTGATATCAACAGTTCTTGAGTCGGCTTTCTATTCTGCTTCATTTGTTTTGGTCATCAATTGAATTAGCATTTCTTTGATCTTCGAGTAGCTTGGGTTTTGATGGCTACTAGAACTTTGATCTTGAAATTGAGGTTTAGGCTGGAAGGGTTGATTCATAGGTCTCTTTTCGAATCCGGATAAAGGTTGAGGGTTACCTCTATCTTTCCAGCTGAAATTCGGGTGGTTTCTCCATCCTGGATTGTAGTTATTGCTGAAAGCGTTGTTCTATCGTGCGATGAAATCGACTTCTTCCATGGCCATAATGACTTGTTTATAGTCACTCATCTTATGACTTCCTCCACAAGTGTCACAGGTGAGTTTGGTTTTTGATAGTTCGGCTTGAAGTTGTTCGAATTTTTTAGAAAGAGCTTCAAGCTGTGCTGTGACAAGAGTGTTGGAATCAACGTGGTGTATTCCTTTATGGGTAGGTCTAGATCTTGGTGGGTTGTAAGCGAAACTCTTCTTTGCGGCTTTCTCCAGGACTTCAAATGCTTCGTTAGGTGATTTGGATCCCAGGTCACCACCAGCGATCTAGTCGATGGACTGTTTGTTTTGACTGGATTGTGCGTCAAAGAAAGTTTGGACTTGTAACCACACGCTCAGTCCATGATGTGAGCACCTTCTCAGAAGACTTTTGTATCTTTCCAATGTTGCGCGTAACGACTCATCATCATCGGTCCGGAATCCGGTAATGCTGGCTCGGTATTTGGCAGTTTTGTCAGGCGGAAAGTATTTGAGGAGAAACTGTTCAACCATCTGGTCCCAAGTGGTGATGGAACCATAGGAAATAGATTCTATCCATTCTAAGGCTTGGCCCCTTAGAGAGAAAGGAAAAAGTTTAAGTTTGATTTAATCGTCTGAACAGTTTTGAATTTTAAAGGTTTCGCAGATTCGTAGAAATCGAGATATGTGAGAAAGAGGGTCTTCGTCGAGGAGACCATGAAATTGAACTGAATTTTCCACCATATGAATGGTGCTTGATTTGATTTCGAAATTTTCGGTGATTTCGGGTGGAGCCACTCCATTGCCGTAGCCTTCGAGAGTTGGCTTGGCATACTGGCTCATGTTCGGCTCATTATTCTGGGCCGCCATCATTTCTTCAGTTTGATTTTCTCCTGATGTGGTGGCGTCTACTGATTCATCTTTGATTGCTTCTGCGGGTTCTGTAGTCCGTTTACGAGTTCGTCGACGAAAGAGTCGTTCCGGTTCAGAAATTGGAGAAACAAGCTCACGCTCAAAAGTAAAGGACATACATGAGGCTAAATCAAAATTACACTAAAGTAAAAGTTATCTAAAGTTAATCTAAGTTAAACTATGAGTTAGGCTAAGCTATTATAAACTATACTAAAGTCTAAGTTGATTGAGCTAAAGTAAAGTAAGGTAACTAAAGGTAAAAAGTAGGCTAGCCGTAAAATTATATAGTTTAATATTTAGTAAAAATTAAAGATAAAATAAAATAGAAATTAATGATTTGTACAATTATAGACAATGATTAAATTAAAACTTGGATCGTTCTTAGAAACGTACCGTGTATCCCCGGCAATGGCGCCAAAAACTTTGATGCGTGTGTGCACGGCTTGTAAAATTATGATAGATTGGATATTTAGCTTTTGCACAAGATCGTGTTTTAAATTTATAAAAGTGATTTCTACAAAGACTAAACACACACAAAATAGGCAAGTGTACCTATCGTATATGTAGAATAGTATTGATAAGAACCAAGTATCGATCCGTGGACACACAGGTTTCTAATAATGAATCGTTGTTTTACTTCAATCGGAGGTTTTAATCATTTTGGGGTTGATTTTTAAACTTTTTTATAAAATATAAATACTTATATTTATAATATATAGGTGACCGAGAAAAGAGATTCTAAACGAGTTGTTCAATTATGCGAAGGTTACCATCTAAGATCAAGAATCCACTCCATTTAGCATTGATAATTAATATGTAGACATGTGATAAACTTGTCGTAGCAATATATGACATATAGCTCCTTAAACCTTAAGTGAGCATCTTCGGCACTAAGGAGATGGTATGTGCATTTTAAAGTCCACCGTTTCCTAATGTCATACCATCTCAATGATGTCGATTTGAGTTGACAAGTAGTTTCGTAAAGTAGAAAGATTAGGATTGACTTCGATTTCTCAAATACCAATTCTAACAACTTCGGGTGGTTGTAGTTCATCACACAACCTCCCCTTGGTTGATTTATGTAGGTTATAATTAGACATTCCGTTAACATATGGTTTCTTTAACTAATTTGATATCCTAAGCAAAGCCATTTTCGGATTACCAAGGTTAAGAAAAATACACCATAACTTATATCTCATCATTTCTAAGTACAATATAAGGATCCATGTTTCGATAATGTATCAAAGTATTTCTATCTTTCAAGAACATGAATCGATCATGAACGATTGCCAAAGATATTGACAACCACCAACTTTGATTTAGTGATTTAAGATGGTGAAACATTTCTCATCAAAAGATAATTGTAATATAACCATGTACTTTACTAGACTACATCACATGTCTTGATTAATTATCAAATAAAACAAAGCTTCTTCATAGATTTTAGATGGTAAAAGGAGTTTAGCTCATAATAAGCATAATGATGAACATTAAGATGATTGATAATAACAAATACATGATTAAACTTAGAACAATCTAACCAAATGTAGATGAATCCTTCTTCTTAATGATGGTAATGATGGTTGATGATGATGATTAGTGGTGATGACCTCCAAACCTTCAAACTCTTCACTAGATCTTCAAAGTGAGTGTTAGTGTGTGTTTTTATAAGTGAAAACCGGAGAGAATTCTTTTCAAGGCACACTCTTTAAATGGCACAAGAGCCACTATTTGTAGGCAATCTGGAGTGTGAAACATGGCCCCGTGCTTGATGAGCACGGCCCCGTGCATTTTTATGACATGTGCCAGATTTGTTTTGTCTTTTGTGTGAGCTGGCAACGACCCCGTGGTTGGAAGGCACGCCCCCGTGATTTTTAGTGACATGTGCTCAATTCTTCTTTGTCTTTTCTGTGTTCCCGTCCATGGCCCCGTGCATGATGAGCACGGCCCCGTGCTTTTGCTTCCTGATTTTGTCTTTTATTGTTTCAGAAGCACGGGGGCGTGTTTCTTGAGGCATGAGGGCATGTTCCTTTTTTTTCTTGTGTTTTTCTTCGTCTTTTTTCTTGTTTCTTCGTTTGAGGCTTGGTTTCACCTGAAATTATGTTTTATCATGATAAGTAGTCTTTTTATGCTATGTTATTGGATGGAAATTGCAGTTTTTAGAGATTATTTGATGCCGAAAAGATGTATATTTATATGTACATCAAACATCCTCACACTTGAACATTGCTTGTCCTCAAGCAATCCTCTTTTAAATATCCTCTAAAACAGCAAACTTAGATCATAGCTACCCCTTAAGTGAGCTTCAAGAAGACGAAACAAAATAACCAATCTTTATGTTAGTGATAAGAAAGAGAACTTTTGTTTTTATGAGTTTCCATTTTATGCAAAACGTCACGTTCTCACAATGTTCACTCACACTCGGTTTTATATCTGATCATACCTGTGATGTAAGTATGTGAACACTCTTAGCCAAAATGCAACATGTGATAAATAAGCTTGTAACAAGTTCAAATCTCCACCTTTTTGAAGGGTTGCATAGCTTAGAAGGTAAAAAGTGTTTTTGGTTTGGTGTGAGTCGGAATTGGTATTTTGCGGTGGTTCAAGGGTTAATGGTAAATACAACTTCCACTTGTTTGGGAGTTTTGAGATGTCTTCAATGGTTAGCTCCTTTTTCTTCGAGAGTTTTTTTTTTTTTTTTATATCTAATGACTCTTTTAAGGTCAGATCGTCAAGACCAGTTTTATCGAGAATGTGGATCAATTCTTCCTCAATCTTGTTATGAATATAACTTCCAACTCTAATGGATCGTTCGGCTTTGAGCCAAATAGCCCCCACCCTCATTAGTTCGGTATATTCATGCTGAGACTGAGTTTGACTTTTTCTACATCTTCCTTCGTGTGACCAGTTTCCGCAACCTAAACATCGTTCATATCTTTTTGCTCTTCTCTTCATTGTGTTTTTGGAAATTCCACAGAATGGTGGCCTTTGTTCGTCTTGGCGCCACTTTTTCCTTACTCCATTGCTAAAGAGAAAGATTCTCTCCCTAAGTTCTGGAGGCAACCTAGGTTTTGCGAAATGTATGCAGCAAAGGAAATTGAAATCGAAAGAATGCATTTCCAGTTCTTTAGGGTCTGCCGGTAAAAGACCAGTGTTGTATTTTACCGGTGAAAATGGATAAAGTGATCGGGTTTTTGGGTTTTGTAATTTGATAACGGGTTTGGTGGGATGGTGTAGATATTACCTTCTTCCTTATACAACTCTTCGTTCGGTCTTAAAATGAATAATTGCGACAAGTTCTAAATTATATGAAACATATGACTCACTTAAAGCTTCCGAAAAAATATTTAAACGACATGAGGTTTATCTCACAGTAATGGAAGAATTGGTATTAACGCCATATTTCACATAAATTTATTCTCAATATTACAAAACTTTTTCTTACTTTTTCACTTTTAAATGAGTGGTTATTTGTAAAAAATTTTCTTGGATTTCTTTTTAGGTTTAGAATAATCTTTGTCTGCTGCAAAAATATTTGTTTTAGAGAATTTTTATAATTAGTTGGACAAACAATTGGTCAAGTAATTCCCCTCCCCACACTTGAATCTCACATTGTCCTCAATGTGACAAGATTCATGAAAATATAAAATTCTAATTTATGGGTGAAAATGGAGAGTTACTTCCTTACGGGTTAACGAAATTTCGACAGAGCGTCCCCTGTTTTTCGTCCGTTTTCTTGTTTTTGTACCTGTATAATATAAAACTGCAAACATCCACAAACAACCAAGCATAACTACTGAAAATTGGGTACGGAATCATCCATCCCATGCCCTATCGGGCTAAATTTGTACCTAATAAACTGTCTTTGGCACTCATGGCCATAATAGTATCCAAACCAACACAAACATAAATAAACAAGTACGAAGAAAAGTAAATTTTTCAAACACAAATAATAATAAGTTCATAAAGTACTAACAACCCATGCCCATGCCCATGCCCAACTACCTGTGCCTTCAGTCATCAGTTACCCGTGTCTGGGTCAAATGGTCCCCACTGCCTGTCCATGCGATAGCCCAATCGCTCAATCTCTCGCCTCGTTTCTTCATACTCGGCTGCTCGCTATGCATCGGAGGCAACCATTTGCTCGTTGATCCTGTTAAATGAGGCGGTAGTGTTATCTGAGAATTGATCGATTAGTCCATATATACCCTCCAAAGAGTATCGGCTATCATGTGATAAACTGGGGCCGGCCCCTAATGAATATGGGCCTCCTGTCTGATGGTAGGTTCGGCGGCGGTGTTTTCTGGGCGGTGATTGTCGTCTCTCATGCACATCCTGTATCATCATAGCTGACGGGTCTTCTGGGTCCCTAACCTGATTTTACTTGTCACAAAATCTCCACACACCCGGGCTGATCTGCTGAACCATCTGCATGCTCTCACAGTAATCAAGGTTGAGAGCTATCGAGTCTGGGCTCGTGGTTCCTTCTGTGTCTGCACCATAGGCCCTGTAGAGGTTGTAGATCCAAGGACCACCAAAGATCGGGGTATTTTTTCGGGCAGTGGCATTTGTCATGAAAAGCTTGCAGAATAGCATAGTGATATTGCATGGTATTTCGTTTTTCATGCAGTACAATGCCCAAAGATCCCTTAGGTTGACAACCCCTTCGCTCTGACATCTAGCTGTGATGGTATGACTCAGCAAACAGTGGATGTACCTCATGAGTGGGTCACGCAGTGCTGTGCTCTTTGAAACGCTTGGCCTATAGCTTGCTGTTCCATAACTCAACTGTTCCCAAGTTTCGTCCCTAATGCACCTGCTTCAGCCTCGTCATCGTCACCCTCATCTGTAAAAGTCGTTTTGGCCTCGAACCAGATATCTATGTCAGTTTCCTCGGTTGTGTAGATACCCAAATCGATTCCCAGTTGAGTGACAGAGGTTGTATGCCAAATACCCCCACATCGGAACTCTATTGCCTTGGCATCCCACATGTCGAATTTTTTCTTCTTTATGTTGAATGAGGCTAGGAACTCCTTTGTAAGTTCGGTTAATTAATCCCCTGTTTGGTTAAAAACTCGTCTCCACGGCCTCGTGACGATGTTCTGATAGCGCTCCCGTTGGTTAACTTGTCTGAGGGTTTCTTCACATGCACGGAAGTGAGCTTCAGGATATCTATTATTGAGATAGGCTAATCTTTCGTTTGCCGATTGGTCCTTAGTCCTCCGGTTTCCGAAGACTAGGAATGCATGAAACTCTTCCCCATAGTCGGCCATCTGCAATTTAAACTTAAATTAGTCTAAACTTATGAAAAATTTCCAATTTTGCTGAAACAGAGAGCAAAGCACGGCGACGTGCTTTTAGAAGCACGGCCCCGTGCTGCTGCTTCTGGTTCAGTTTTCATTGAAGTTTGACTTTTTGTTGACCACGACTCGTGTTGTTTTGGGCACGGCTCGTGTTTTTAATACCGATTTCTATCTTTCTTAGACTCGAACCCTCGTTTCTAACCGGTTATGTCAATTGGGTTTAATTGTTTGTCGGGTATTTATCCTAACTCCCAAAACCCGAATTGTTTCTTTCAATTAATCCCAAACCATCAAACAATCTATAATCTATTCATCATAATCAAGCATAATAACCCATACCCTTTTCGGGTTTTGACCCGATTTGGTCGATTTGAACAATTTTTGGGTTAATCTAAACCTAGAATGACGATTTTGAATAATGCAATTGTTAAATTAACATACCCTAGGTTTAGGATGGAAGATTAGACGAAGAAATTAGCAAAATAGTTGAAGGTCGGCGGTTTCTTGGTTCAGAACACAGTGAAAAATAGGGTTGGTGGTTGGAGAAAGTTATTTTGTTAAGTTAAAACTCGTAACTGCCCTGACACCAAAACCACGGCCCCGTGCTTTTGGAAGCACGGTACCGTGTTGCTTTGAGCAGACAGTACTGTTTTGTTTATTTTGTTTGTCGAGATTGGTTTGTTTTTTTATTTTCTGGTTATTTTAACATGGTAATTAAGAATCCTAAATTTCATTTAAAAATAAAATTAAAGACATAATTAAAGATAGCTGAAATGAAAAGTACAACAACAATTCTCGGGTTCTAACACATAGTACTAGCGGAAACAACTTAAACACTAAACAAAGTCAGAACTTCAACGGCCACCACCCCCGAACAAGTCCTGGATGTGTGGTGGTGCTTGTTTGGCTTCCAAAAGTTCGTCAAGCTTTTTGTTGAGCGTGACGAGTTCTCGGTTGAGAAAGTTAAGTTTGGAAGTCACATCTTTGTGGTGGCCATCCACAACATGGAAGTTCTCGAACCTAAGCAGGTCCACTTTGTTAATCAGCTCTACCACTCGAGCCTCGGTTTGCATGTTGCTCTTAACTTGGTCTCTTACGATGCATTGGAGTCTCATGATTTGTTCCTCAAGGAAGGAAGATTCATGTTGTTCCCCTTCTTCACTGGTTTCCATTCAACCCGTTTTCCTTCCATTTGGGTAGTTTTTGTTTGGTGTGAATGGAATTGTGAATTTATGCCTGCATTATATAGAGACTGGAACGTTGAACACGGCACCGTGTTTACTGGAGCACGGCCCCGTGCTGCTAGAAGAATAAATGTTTCTGAGTCAGAGAATTGTACGGAGTCAGCGCGTATCATGCTGAAGATTCTGGGTGACCACGGCTTCGTGCTTAGGAAAGCACGGCCCGTGCTTTTTGTCACAGTGTATTTTTTTTCTTAGTTTTCAACATGATTCACGATCCGGAATTTTTAGAGTGACGTTTATTGTAATAATTTGGAAGTTTGGTCATCTAAAGATTACTTTTCATTAAATAAAGATCCTAGAACAGTTATGGGATAAGCCCGGGTTTCCTAAGAAAAGAAAATAATCGGGTTAAGCCCGAAGTCCTAACACATTGTGCTTAATGCACTTTTAAAACATAAAATTAAGTTTCCTAGAGTTCTCCGAAAGGCGCTCCTCCTCCGAACGGTCCTGGTGGTGGAAAATACGTGAAACCGAGAACTTGGGACTGGAGTTGCTCGTTGATGTCACGGAGTTCCATTTTCATGTTCTCCATCGATTCGGTGAGTTGTATGAGACGCATTTCCGCGAGGACATTCATTTCGGTGAGTTCTCTCACGAGTTCTTGAAGTTTCAAGAGAAGCTCGGTTTTGGAAACATGGTGGGCATCGTTTCTCGGATGTCGGGAAACGGGAATTGCTTCATTCATCTCAGTTGGCATGCTGAATTATCAGAGGTTTTTGGTTTTGGTTTTGGTTTGTGCAAGGAATGCAATGACACAAGGTGCCTTTTATAACCAAACAGGAAACCGAGCACGACACCGTGCTTATAGAAGCACGCCCCCGTGTTTTAACTCTGACAATTCTGTTACAAACCAGTCTGACTGAGATTTTTGCAACATAGATGCCGGCCCGCATTTTTAGGCACGGGACCGTGCTTTAAGGAGCACGCCCTCGTGGTTTTTCTGAATTTTTTTTTTGGGTTTTGCTAAAACAATATTTACAAGGCCTATTTTTGCGAAGGTCTTGGCCAGACCTTGTTTCCTTAATGTCTTATTTAAAAAGTTTGGAGGGTTAGTACCTCCAAAACTTCTTTAAATGGACCATCGATGTATGGTTTTAATCGATATCCATTGACCTTGAACTTTTGACCGTTTGAACTTGAAATTTCGATGGTTCTATAGTTAAAAACTGTTTCAACTACGTATGGACCTGTCCATCAGGATTTCAGTTGTCCTGGAAAAAGAAGTAAACGAGCGTTGTATAACAGTACACGATCGCCAACTTGAAATTTCTTGTTTCCTTTTAAATGAGCGTCGTGTATTCGTTTAGTCTTCTCCTTGTAGGACCAGGAATTTTCGTAGGCCATTGTTCTCAGCTCCTCAAGCTCACGAATTTGATCTTCCCGGTTTGCTCCGGCGGACGTTAGATCAAAGTTCACCGCTATGAGAGCCCAGTAAGCTTTGTGTTTTAATTCCACTGGTAGATGACATGTCTTCCCGTAAACGAGCTTGAAGGGTGTCGTTCCTATGGGAGTTTTGTAGGCCGTCCTGAGGGCCCTCAATGCGTCGTCTAACTTTTCTACCCAATTTTTGCGATTCATTCCTATAGTTCTTTCTAAAATCCTTTTAATTCCTCGATTCGAGACCTCTACTTGCCCACTGGTCTGCGGGTGATATGGTGTTGCCAGTCGGTGGTTAACCCCATATCATGCTAAGACCTTGTCCATCAGGGTGTTACAGAAGTGAGTACCTCTGTCACTGATGAGAGCTTTCGGAGTACCGAATCATGAGAATAACTTTTTCAGAAATCGTACAACTACTCGAGCATCGTTGGTGGGAAGAGCTTGTGCTTCTACCTTAGACACGTAATAGACTGCTACAAGGATGTATTTATTTCCGAATGAGTTAGGAAATGGCCCCATGAAATCTATCCCCCATACATCAAAAATTTCACAAATTTGAATGCCTTTTTGAGCCATCTCATTTTTCGATGAGATGTTCCCGGATCTTTGACAAGCATCGCATGCTTGTATCAAAGTATGTGTATCTTTGTATATAGTGGGCCAGAAAAATAATGCATCAAAGACTCTCTTGACTGTGGTGGCGGTACCGTGGTGTCCGCCTGTTGGTCCTTCATGGAAATGTTTGAGAATATCTAAGGCTTCTTTTCCTACTACGCACATACGAATGATTTGATCCGCACCTATCCTAAACACGTATGGATCTTCCCAGAAGCAAAACTTAAGATCGAAAAAGAATTTCTTCCGTTGTTGATGAGTATGTCCTTTTATGAGGATCCTACAAGCTAAGTAATTGGCGAAGTCGGCATACCAGGGACTTTTGTCCGTTTCTTCTATCACTCCTTGAATGTGCATGAGAACCTCATGTGGAAAATTATTGTTGATAATTTCTTCTTGAAGCTCTTCGGGAGTTGAACATTCTAATCGTGAAAGATGGTCTGCGGCTACATTTTCTGCTCCCTTCTTGTCTTTAACTTCGATGTCAAATTCTTGGAGTAGTAGGATTCATCGGATGAGTCTAAGTTTGGCATCTTGTTTGTTGAATAGGTATCGTATTGCGACATGATCGGTGTAAACTATGGTTTTGGAAAGAACGAGGTATGATCTAAATTTTTCAAAGGCAAAGACTACTGTTAGTAACTCTTTTTCTGTTGTGGTGTAGTTTTCTTGTGCATCATTAAGAGTCTTACTAGCATAGTAAATTGGGTGAAAGTGTTTTTCCTTGCGTTGTCCGAGTACGGCTCCAACTGCAAAGTCACTTGCATCGCACATGATCTCAAATGGAAGGGTCCAATCGGGTGTAGTCATGATTGGTGCATTGATAAGTTTGTCTAGTCATGATTGGTGCATTGATAAGTTTGTCTTTCAGTGTATTGAATGACTCAACACATTTCTCAGAGAAGACAAACGGTGTGTCTTTCTCTAGAAGTTTGGTCATAGGTCTTGAGATTTTTGAGAAGTCTTTTATGAAGCGGCGGTAGAAACCGGCGTGACCTAGAAAACTTCTAATGGCTTTGACTGAAGTTGGAGGTGGGAGTTTGGATATGGTTTCTATTTTGGCCCTATCAACTTCTAGTCCGTTTTGAGAAATCTTGTGACCTAGAACAAGGCCTTCCTTTACCATAAAGTGGCATTTTTCCCAGTTGAGCACTAAATTTACTTCTTCACACCTAGCTAGCATTTTGTCTAGGTTTTTCAGACAATGATCGAAGGAATCTCCAAAGACTGAGAAGTCGTCCATGAAAACTTCCATAGAGTTTTCGATCATTTAATGAAAGATGGCCACCATGCAGCGTTGGAAGGTGGCTAGAGCATTACATAATCCAAATGGCATTCTTCGGTAAGCGAAGGTTCCGTATGGACATGTAAAAGTGGTTTTCTCCTGATCTTTAGGAGCAATGGGGATCTGAATGTATCCGGAAAATCCATCAAGAAAACAGTAGAACATCTTTCCAGATAATCGTTCGAGCATTTGATCTATGAAAGGAAGTAGGAAATGATCTTTTCTTGTGGCATCATTAAGCTTCCGGTAATCGATGCAAACTCACCAGCCTGTGATGGTCCTCATTGGTATTAGTTCGTACTTCTCGTTCATTACGACTGTCATTCCTCCCTTCTTGGGTACTACTTGAACAGGACTTACCCAAGGTGAATCTAAGATCGGGTAGATTAATCCGGCGTCAAGCAGTTTGATTACTTCCTTCTTCACCACATCTTGCATGTTAGGGTTGAGACGTCTTTGATGTTGGACCACGGGTTTGTATTCTTCTTCCATGAGGATTTTGTGGGTACTAAACAAAGGACTGATGCCCTTGATATCCATGATCTTCCATGCGATAGCCTTCTTATGGTTTTTGATTACCTTAAGAAGTTCGTCTTTCTCTTCTTTAGAAAGGTGAGATGAAATAATTACTGGGAGTTGAGAATCCTTCTTTAGAAAGGCGTATTCGAGATGTTTTGGTAGTTCTTTTAACTCTAAGGCTGGTGGTTCTTCGATTGATGGTTTTGATTTTTCATTGTTTTCAATGATTTCGTATATCTTTTCTGATTCTTCGTGGTAGTTGTTATTGAAATTTTCATTTTCTAAAATTGGTTTGTTTAGTGTTTTGTCTAAGACTTGTGTTTCTAGGGGAGTATTGATGGAGGAATGTCGCATATAGCAACTTACGATGGAGTCTATGATGTCAACACAGTATAAGGTGTCATCGTGTTGTTGCGGATATTGCATAGATTTTCCTATGTCAAAAGTGATTGTCTCGTCATTGACCCTAAGAGTGAGTTTGCCGGTGCAAACATCAATGATAGCCTTTGCGGTGGCTAAAAAGGGTCTTCCTAAAATCAGAGGTACACTTTTGTCTTCCTCCATGTCTAGAATCACAAAATCTACTGGGAAAACGAACTTGTCAATTTTGACAAGCATGTTTTCAACAATGCCCCCGAGGGTATTTAACGGATCGGTCAGCTAACTGAATGCTCATGCGGGTGGGCTTTGGTTCCTCTATCCCTAGTTTTTCAAAAACCGCATAAGGCATTAAATTAATACTAGCTCCTAGGTCAGCCAGGGCATTGCTAACAGATAAATTTCCTATGAGACAAGGGATAGTAAAGCTCCCTGGATCGGTCATCTTTGTCGGTAGCATGCTTTGGATGACAGCTGAACATTCTTCACTTAGGGTGACATGCGAGAGTTCCTCCAGCTTCCTTTTGTTTGTTAGCACTTCTTTGAGAAACTTGGCGTATTTTTGCATTTGAGCGATAGCTTCGACAAAAGGGATGTTGATATGGAGTTGCTCCTGCTTTAGTCTTCCAGGGTATAGAATAGGCGGAACATAGGTTCGGACTGGTTCCTTAGTCTGTACTGTGCTTGTTGGGGTCAGTATTTCCTGTGTTTCATCAGGAGACTTTTTCTACAAAGATGATGGAACAACAGTGGTTGTATCACTCCTGAGTGTGACGGCATTAGCTGTCGCATTTGTGTTGGTGATTGTATTGCTTGGAAGAGTGCCAGGTGGTCTCTCGGATAATTGTCGGGCAATTTTTCCGATTTGGGTTTCTAGGTTCTGAAGCGATGCTTGTTGACTTTTGAGATCGGCTTCATGTTTTAATAATACTCCGCTGATATCAACAGTTCTTGAGTCGGCTTTCTTTTCTGCTTCATTTGTTTTTGTCATCAATTGAATTAGCATTTCTTTGATCTTCGAGTAGCTTGGGTTTTGATGGCTACTAGAACTTTGATCTTGAAATTGAGGTTTAGGCTGGAAGGGTTGATTCATAGGTCTCTTTTCGAATCCGGATAAAGGTTGAGGGTTACCTCCGTCTTTCCTGCAGAAATTCGGGTGGTTTCTCCATCCTGGATTGTAGTTATTGCTGAAAACGTTGTTCTATCGTGCGATGAATCGACTTCTTCCATGGCCATAATGACTTGTTTACAGTCACTCATCTTATGACTTCCTCCACAACTGTCACAGGTAAGTTTGGTTTTTGATAGTTCGGCTTGAAGTTGTTCGAATTTTTTAGAAAGAGCTTCAAGCTGTGCTGTGACAAGAGTGTTGGAATCAACGTGGTGTATTCCTTTATGGGTAGGTCTAGATCTTGGTGGGTTGTAAGCGAAACTCTTCTTTGCGGCTTTCTCCAGGACTTCAAATGCTTCGTTAGGTGATTTGGATCCCAGGTCTCCACCAGCGATCTAGTCGATGGACTGTTTGTTTTGACTGGATTGTGCGTCAAAGAAAGTTTGGACTTGTAACCACACGCTCAGTCCATGATGTGAGCACCTTCTCAGAAGACTTTTGTATCTTTCCAATGTTGCGCGTAACGACTCATCATCATCGGTCCGGAATCCGGTAATGCTGGCTCGGTATTTGGCAGTTTTGTCAGGCGGAAAGTATTTGAGGAGAAACTGTTCAACCATCTGGTCCCAAGTGGTGATGGAACCATAGGAAATAGATTCTATCCATTCTAAGGCTTGGCCCCTTAGAGAGAAAGGAAAGAGTTTAAGTTTGATTTGATCGTCTGAACAGTTTTGAATTTTAAAGGTTCCGCAGATTCGTAGAAATCGAGATATGTGAGAAAGAGGGTCTTCGTCGAGGAGACCATGAAATTGAACTGAATTTTCCACCATATGAATGGTGCTTGATTTGATTTCGAAATTTTCGGTGATTTCGGGTGGAGCCACTCCATTGCCGTAGCCTTCGAGAGTTGGCTTGGCATACTGGCTCATGTTCGGCTCATTATTCTGGGCCGCCATCATTTCTTCAGTTTGATTTTCTCCTGATGTGGTGGCGTCTACTGATTCGTCTTTGATTGCTTCTGCGGGTTCTGTAGTCCGTTTACGAGTTCGTCGACGAAAGAGTCGTTCCGGTTCAGAAATTGGAGAAACAAGCTCACCTCAAAAGTAGAGGACATACATGAGGCTAAATCAAAATTACACTAAAGTAAAAGTTATCTAAAGTTAATCTAAGTTAAACTATGAGTTAGGCTAAGCTATTATAAAATATACTAAGGTCTAAGTTGATTGAGCTAAAGTAAAGTAAGGTAACTAAAGGTAAAAAGTAGGCTAGCCGTAAAATTATATAGTTTAATATTTAGTAAAAATTAAAGATAAAATAAAATAGAAATTAATGATTTGTACAATTATAGACAATGATTAAATTAAAACTTGGATCGTTCTTAGAAACGTATCGTGTATCCCCAGCAATGGCGCCAAAACTTTGATGCGTGTGTGCACGGCATGTAAAATTATGATAGATTGGATATTTAGCTTTTGCACAAGTTCGTGTTTTAAATTTATAAAAGTGATTTCTACAAAGACTAAACACACACAAAATAGGCAAGTGTACCTATCGTATATGTAGAATAGTATTGATAAGAACCAAGTATCGATCCGTGGACACACAGGTTTCTAATAATGAATCGTTGTTTTACTTCAATCGGAGGTTTTAATCATTTTGGGGTTGATTTTTAAACTTTTTTATAAAATATAAATACTTATATTTATAATATATAGGTGACGGAGAAAAGAGATTCTAAACGAGTTGTTCAATTATGTGAAGGTTACCATCTAAGATCAAGAATCCACTCCATTTAGCATTGATAATTAATATGTAGACATGTGATAAACTTGTCGTAGCAATATATGACAGATAGCTCCTTAAACCTTAAGTGAACATCTTCGGCACTAAGGAGATGGTATGTGCATTTTAAAGTCCACCCTTTCCTAATGTCATACCATCTCAATGATGTCGATTTGAGTTGACAAGTAGTTTCGTAAAGTAGAAAGATTAGGATTGACTTCGATTTCTCAAATACCAATTCTAACAACTTCGGGTGGTTGTAGTTCATCACACAACCTCCCCTTGGTTGATTTATGTAGGTTATAATCACACATTCCGTTAACATATGGTTTCTTTAACTAATTTGATATCCTAAGCAAAGCCATTTTCGGATTACCAAGGTTTAGAAAAATACACCATAACTTATATCTCATCATTTCTAAGTACAATATAAGGATCCATGTTTCGATAATGTATCAAAGTATTTCTATCTTTCAAGAACATGAATCGATCATGAACGATTGCCAAAGATATTGACAACCACCAACTTTGATTTAGTGATTTAAGATGGTGAATCATTTCTCATCAAAAGATAATTGTACTATAACCATGTAATTTACTAGACTACATCACATGTCTTGATTAATTATCAAATAAAACAAAGCTTCTTCATAGATTTTAGATGGTAAAAGGAGTTTAGCTCATAATGAGCATAATGATGAACATTAAGATGATTGATAATAACAAATACATGATTAAACTTAGAACAATCTAACCAAATGTAGATGAATCCTTCTTCTTAATGATGGTAATGATGGTTGATGATGATGATTAGTGGTGATGACCTCCAAACCTTCAAACTCTTCACTAGATCTTCAAAGTGAGTGTTAGTGTGTGTTTTTATAAGTGAAAACCATAGAGAATTCTTTTCAAGGCACACTCTTCAAATGGCACAAGAGCCACTATTTATAGGCAATCTGGAGTGTGAAGCACGGCCCCGTGCATTTTTATGACATGTGCCAGATTTGTTTTGTCTTTTGTGTGAGCTGGCAACGGGCCCGTGGTTGGAAGGCACGCCCCCGTGATTTTTAGTGACATGTGCTGAATTCTTCTTTGTCTTTTCTGTGTTCTCGTCCATGGCCCCATGCATGATGAGCACGGCCCCGTGCTTTCGCTTCCTGATTTTTTCTTTTCTTGTTTCAGAAGCATGGGGGCGTGTTTCTTAAGGCATGGGGGCGTGTTCCATTGTTTTCTTGTGTTTTCTTCGTCTTTTTGCTTGTTTCTTCGTTTGAGGCTTGATTTCACCTGAAATTATGTTTTATCATGATAAGTAGTCTTTTATGCTATGTTATTGGATGGAAATTACAGTTTTTAGAGATTATTTGATGCCGAAAAGATGTATATTTATAAGTACATCAAAACCCATCTTGGAAAATCCATCATTTTAAGTATCTCTTTTTCGCATACGATAAAATTTTTCTTATCTTTCCAAATGTCAACATCGTTGGTTGTCGTACTTATCTATACGTTTGGCTTTATTTGATCAAAATTTTAGGATTTGGTACATTAACATTTCGTCAACTAATCAAAATATTTAGATTCTCATAAATCGAAATATTTTTTTTTCTTTTTCAATTATAAAAGACATAATTCCGACAGTCAATTATTAGTTGACCATATTATTCAATTTGTCTTTTCTCATTTACCTTGTTTGCTTATTAAATTATTGACAACGTGTCAATTTCTACTCTCAACTTTGATTTTTAACTTTTTTGTACGTCGTGTATTTATTAATCTCATGCATTACAATTTACTTTTCATCTTATAATTTTTTTTATCGTTGAAATTGAATTGTTATAGTTCTATTATTAATTGAACTTGTCCTCATTTAAACAAAATTATTTCCGCTATGGATTTTATTTTCCATTATTTAAATTAATTTTCATTATTTAAAAAACGAATTTAATTGAATTCCCACGGTGATTTAATTGGAATTTTATTATTAATTTTCACTATTATCTAATGACATTTGCACGATTGTTGTCGAAAACCTGCGGTGATTCGTGAATATCCGCTTCCCAATTTCACCTATTTACAGTTTGTTTGTATACATAAATTTTTGCATTAATATTTTTGCATTCTCAATTACTACTACCAGTACTTTTATATTTTTATTTACCTCATCTTAAATACACAATTGCGACATTTCAATTTTGTATAAAGTTCTTTTTAAATTTCATGAGTTTCTCATTTAACTAAACTAAACCCCTCAAAGTCTTCGTTTAACCTTGTTCAAATTTGTGCTCTCGATCTTATGAATTCTACCTCGAATGTTGCAATATTTAAAAATTTCACAGGTTGATGTTATCAATTATCAATTAATTCCTTCATAAACTTTTGTTGATGTAATCTGAGAGAACATCATAGAGACCAAAATCTAGCCGCTAATACGATACATCAATACGAAATCTATACTTTAAATATATACTTTATTGATAAATATAGTGTGAATACATTAGAGAGAATAATAAGTTATGGAGAGGATAATTTTGATCTATGTACAAGTTCTCTACTAAATTATGAGCATGAGCTCCCTATTTATAGGCTATTTTACAATAAACATTAAATACGAAGACTAAACCGCCTATAACTTATTTGATTGCTACGGACACCGAAACCGTGCACAAACAGACTCCCCTTTTCCGTAGCAATCGAATACTTTATCCTTGAATACTTTAACTGCAAATCACCAGTCACAAACCGTGCACTAACAGACTCCCCCTTGACTGATGATTTTCAGGCTTGTGCAGACAAACAATCGTTAAATCTTTTTCAGCAAACCAATAACTTGTAGCTTCTCATATTAGATCTCCCCTTCAAAGTGAGCAACTCTTGGAGATCATCCCGATCATCCACTGGCGTATGATATGGTTCAATCTTTCAACAATCAGCAACAAGTCATCAGCTATCCGTCAACACCGGTAAAGAAAATATATCTTTACGTTTAACCTCGTCACACATCTTCATGAACAACTCGATCATTCAACATCTTTCATTTCGGTTTTCCCTCTCTTGATAATGTTTATCCCAAATAACTCTTTGAAGCTCTTCCACATCTTGTTCGCGAAGATGCACTAATGTTTGGGCATATGATTCAGAGTTCCAACCTCCATTAATAATCCCCAAATGATCAAATTCTTCAATATAATGACAAGACTCGTATATTCTTTAATAAGATCAACCCATTCGAGAATCGTCCACCTCAACATAAGTAATCCGCCGTATACTCGTAGCCAACATAGTCAGGATCAAGTCCCTCAGAAAGAAGTAAACGGACAGACACTCGTATCCCACATAGTCAGGTTTCAATCTTGAACAAATCAATCACCAATCGAAAAACAACTGCAGTCTTGAACTCAGTTAAACGTAGCTTTTCAAACACGAATTACCACCCGAATTGTAGTAATTTTTCAAGAAACCTTGCAAACGTAAGAAGATACAAGCCAAATAATCTTAAATGAAAGTTTTATCTCCCCCTTTTCTTGACAAATTCGGCAAGGTCTTAAATAATCTTCAAGGTTCACAAACAAACACACTCCTCCTTAAATTACACGAGATCTCCCCCTCGGCCAGTCGAAAACGCATAAACAATCGGCCGGAAAATATATTACCAAAATTTACACGAAGAGTCTCCAATACCTTAGGAACATCCCAAAAAAATTTCGATTAAGAAAATTTTCACGATTTTCCCGCCAAAAATTCATCGAAATTTTTCGAAAAATAAATATTAGCTCCAAAATTTTCAAAAATGAAATCTCACTTACGAGTAGCATTCAGAAAAAAAATTCGTGCAAGAAAATTTTTCCCGCCATTTTACTTTTTTTTTAACGAATTGCCTCTCTAATTCGTTATAGATATACACCATTCGTTACATTAGTTCGTGCTCTCCATTCGTCAACCAAGCAGTTCGTCAACCAGCCAGTTCGTTATAACTTACCAACTCTAATTCGTTATAACAGTTACACAAATGAACTCCCATTCGTTAAGAATTCCAATTCGTCATACACATAACGAGTTACCTTAATTCGTTACCAATACCTTAGCGAATTAACTTAACGAAGTAACTTAAAGAATTGCCTTAATTCGTTACCTTTAACTTAACGAATTACCATGACGAATTTACTTAACGAATTGCCTTAATTCGTTACATTTTTCTTAACGAATATCCTTAACGAATTAACTTAATTCGTTACCATTTCCATAATGAATTGCTATAGTAGATTCGTTAAGCTTTCTTAACGAATTAGCTACAGTAACTAACGAATCAGGTGGTTGGATCTGAGGTGTTCGCCGTATAACGTAATTCACCGGAAAATACTGTTACATCGCCGGAAAATCATAGATCTGAACGGAATCTGCAGATCCAAGCTTCAACCATGGTGAAATCATCAAAACACCATAATTACCCATGAAAGTCTACCGGAACACTCGGTTTTTCACACTGATCACGAATCTAACACCCAATTAACTTAACGATTACTTATTCATCACCAAATAATCAACCCGAAACCATGCTCTTTCATGGAAAAACCTTCAATACACCATAATTAACCACCAAAATCCATAGAAACATGCGGATTTCAATAATAAACACAAATCCATCATCCAATTAACTTAACACTCACTAAATCATCATAAACCGAATCAAAAGTTAACATGTTCTTCCATGGTGAATTACTCAATACACCATAACTTAACACCAAATTACCCAGGAAGCATCATCTTCCATCCATAAACACGAATTCACACTCAAATCCACCAATAACACACTAATACTCCAGATCTGACCAAAACCCGAAGAACACGAAAAACATAAAAACTCATATTTACCTTATTGATGCATCGAGAGCAGCTCCTGCTTTGATACCAATTGAGAGAACGTCATAGAGACCAAAATCTAGCCGCTAATACGATACATCAATACGAAATCGATACTTTAAATATATACTTTATTGATAAATATAGTGTTAATACATTAGAGAGAATAATAAGTTATGGAGAGGATAATTTTGATCTATGTAAAAGTTCTCTACTAAATTATGAGCATGAGCTCCCTTATAGGCTATTTTACAATAAACATTAAATACGAAGACTAAACAGCCTATAACTTATTTGATCGCTACGGACACCGAAACCCTGCACTAACATTATCCTTGCAATCATAGAATTTTTGGTAAGTTCTCGTAAATTTGTTACTTGGCTCGTATCCCCACTCTCTTTCTTCACAATCGATCTTGTCGACACATCATCTATCCCAACTTCAAAGTTTCCGTTCCTCTTAACTTTTAAGTTACTTTAAAATTTTCACAAATTTCATTAATCAAATTTGAAAGTTCACCTAAATTGCGTTATTAGAAATATTTTATAAATTCTTCTGATTTTACACTTAGAAATAAATTAACTCCCAATGGTCTTATAATGTGTTAACTCTTTCCTCATATTTATAATAAATCAATAACTTTTCTCACAAAATCATGCTTTTCAAATATTTTGTAAACCACAAGATGGGACGAGTTATATGGACCATCCGACGACCTAAGTAATTATGGAGGGCTACATAATTACCAAAGTCCTCGCATGGAAATCATAATGCGTGTAATTTTGTGCCATAATATAGAATCGAAGGTAGTTGGGGTAACGGTACAAATATAAAGATGATAAGGACATGCTGGATACGCCGCTGGTACATCCTATATATAAGTGCCCTTATCGTATTTTTATTTGGCGCGTTGCTTTAACTATTCAAAGTTCTGTATTATGATCAGTTTTAAAATCATATTTAATTTTTTTTTACTTTTCTTAAAAATTTAGTAGTGTTGTTAGAGTATTCTTTAATTTCGGGATTAAATTCCCTAAAGTAGGGGAGACTTTAACAACTCGGATTTTTCATATAATATATACCCGACCCGTTTTCGTTATCGGGTTTAATTAACAAAGCATCGCGTTTATCGAGTCATTAATATTTATTATTGCTTATTGTATTTATTCATTTTATCAAAATAACTTCCATTCATATACAAATTACACCCTAAACCATAGTTTTAACCTTTTTTACACCTACACTTAAACTGCAGGGACCATTTATGCAAATCTGGATAATTAGTATATTATAATCCTTTTACCCATTTACCCAAACCCTTATTCAAACCCGTTTACCCACATCCAATGATCCTAATTGATTTCTTGAACCTTAATTCACGCTCTAAACTTGGAAATTGATTAATGCATATTATTAACCTTTCCGTAATCAGCACACCGACCTAACTAATTATGTTAACTAAATCAATTCGACGCGTGTTAAAAATAGTAACGAACTCGTCAATTGCGACTCATTGTGATATTAGGGATACACCATCTAAAGATCGTATTTGATCAATTAAGCTCGTCTGCATGAGGAGATAAGCATCGAGAGTTGAAGCCCCATAATCAATTAAGTTTTAACCTCCTGAATGTATCCCTCCTCATTCTTGGTTGAGCCGTCTGCATCATCATCAATTTCACCATTGCTTGTTCATTGTTTAGGTAATTAATTATGTGCACTAGAATCGTTTTGAACCTAATTACATTAACCCTAACTTTATTTACTCAATCGTAAACTGGTTTAATCAATTGTTAATTCTAGGGGTTGTAACTTAATTGGGGTTGATCGAAGTCTGTGTATATATGTATTTTTGTTTGCGTCTGCTTAATAACAAACACTCTGGCTCAGCTGGTGGGTGGGGGTGAGTGTTAGTCACTTGAACCGGCCATCTGCCCAGGTTCGAATCCGGGCAGTGACGGTTTTTACTTTGATTTTCTTTTTAATTTTTTAAAGGATTATATAATTAATATTAATTATTAAATAAATATTAGTTTATTCAAGCCGGCATCTTCGAGTCTGTATTTCTTGTCAAAACTCGTAAAAGCTTTCGTTTACTTATACATATATGTTTATGTTTATATATATATGTGTGTGTGTGTGTTACTATTATATTTTTATTAATAATATTAAATTCTCGTTACGTTATTAAAACCCTACATCAATATTGGTGTTTTTCTTGCCATTGAACGTCTTTATAAATCTGTTTATATATATATATATATATATATATATATATATATATATATATATATATATATATATATATATATATATATATATATATATATATATATACACACACATATAAACGTATTAAGTAGATTTTTCCTTAAAAGGTTTATACAAAATATTTATTTGCACCTTACTACATATTATATTTATAATGATTATCTAGTTATTTATATAAGTACCTTATTTATTCAAAATAATTAATAGTTTATCTCACTTTATATTTAATTAAATTAATTTATTTTTTTAATTTAGATTTTATTATTTCAAGATATCTTATATTATTTAAATTATTTAAGTATTTATTTATATATTATATCATGGGTAATTTTTGGGGAATTTATAATTAATAAGAGTATTAAAGACAATGACCGTAGAGATTAATCAATAAATATCTTAATCCCAATAATAACTCAAATCTCATCCAAATCTTATTTCGTTAAATCAAGTATACCTTTTATGATTAATATATATCGTATCATATTTAAATAGGACTCCTTGTCGGTGAATCCCGAAGGGTTTATCTTTCTTACATCATCATTCTTATTTCGTCATCTGATCAGGTGAGTAATCACTCCCCTATTTTACTTGTTTTCAAATGTTTTGGGGACACTTGCATACCATTTATCAGATTATTTATATTATTATTTCTCAAACGCAAACTGTGATCTTTGTGCTGTGTATCAATTGAATGATAGTCTGTTACTTGCTATTTGCTTACTTGCTTACTTAAATCGCATTCGGAGAGGTCCAACATAATCTCATTATAGTATGATCATATGACCGTCGTAGTGGCCGGAGCCAGATCGCATTGGCAATGGTTTCGCCGACACCTCATTTTTGATAATCAATGCCCATTCGCATGGCAACGGTTTAGCCCTTTATTTATGGTTGATTGTTTATGTATGTGCTATGGTTTAATTGTTTATACTCACAGATAACAGTTTTGCCTATTTTTTTCTTACTCACTTATATCATTATATAGATTATTACCATTTTTGTTTGTGTCAAAACTGGTGATCTACTCACTCAACATGTGTTGTTGACAAACATATATTTTGTATTTGCAGGTTATATATTTGGATTGCATATCGAACTGAAGATCACATAGAGATGACTTTAGGATAAAACATATACAAGAATAGTTGGTTTTGTATTTGTAATTTTCTTTATTTTTGTTGTATATGAATGTTGTTTGATAATAAATAAATTAATTAGATATTGTCGCTTTATAATTTCATGATAGTAACCTTGTGAGTTGTGACAATCATTTCACGCCCCGGCGTTTCCGCCGTAGGTTGGGGTGTGACATAAGGTGATAGATTATGTAATTCATGGTTAATAAATTTCTAGATTTAGTTCTCTGTAATGAGTTCGTCTAGGTTTGGTTTGTTTGCTTTGTCTATTTAGTCGAGTGAATTCTATAAACAACCTTCGAATTCTGCTTTGTAAGGTATGATTTCATATTGAGGTACTTATCATAAAATAAATTAGGGACCGTAAACGAGTGTAATTAAACCGGTAATTTTAATAGCTTATTAAGGTTCCATAGGTGTTTCATTGAGAAGGGTCGAGGTTAATGTTCTGTTTCCCATTAAGTGAATACTTTAAGATCCTGGTTACATAGCATTTTCTAACTAACTGATAATGGTTTATTGGATTTTACTAATCTCAGTTGAACAATATTAGCCGACAATAATCCCTATTATTTTTATCGCCACTGACGGTCCCAAACTAAAAAAAGCTGGCCCGAATGGTCCCTCGTTAAAAATGACTTAACAACGTTATACTTTTTTCTGAATTTCAAAATAATGTTTTAGGTTTTTTGATCTAAAGGAGGATACAATTCGATTGATGTAAAATTTAGTTCAAAATGGTGCTCTAAAACGGCGAAACAATACTTCAATTCGGGTGTTTGAACTTACAATTAACAAAAATCAAGCTGTTTGGAACACCGTTTTAAGATAAGATTTACATCAATTGACTCATATCCTCCTTCCGATTAAAAGCCCTAAAACATTAGTTTGAAATTTGAAAAAACGTATAACGTTGTTAAGTCATTTTTAATGGGGGCATTAGATGCTAACTTTTTAAAATTTGGGATGACCAATGGTGATAAAATGAATACGGATTATTGTCAGTCAATATCATTCAATAGGGATTATTAAAATCCAATAAACCATTGATAACTGATACATTAGGGATTCTAGCCTAGGTGGTTACTTGTCATTATTTGAATTATATACGAGTCCTAAGTTAAGTCGTGTCTAGTTTAATTAATTAGTTTAAAATTAGTATTTTGGTACCCCCCCCCCCTAAAAAAATAATATAAATAAATAGTCGTGTCAGCCAGTTAAGTCTAATTAGATAGTTTGTGCAATTGAAGTTTGTAGGTTCAATATCCGGATTTACTAAAGTGTATTATAGCTGACCGATTAACTTGCTGATTAGTAGTTTTAGTTAGGTTTAAAAGTCTAGAATTATTACTTAGTGTCCAGATTAACGCTTGTTTAGTTAATAAATTTATAACTACTTTTTGCACATCAAACGCCTATGAAAATATCACATCGACCATGTACATAAGAGATGTTGGCTTCAAAAGGAATATTGAACCTCAAATATCGTCAACGCCTTTTTGATGCAATGGTTGTGAATGAGAGGACAACTTTACAGTTTAATGTGCTAAGGTGAGAGTAGTATCAGGATTAGAGACCACCTAGGAAGTCTCACTTAAACAATAAACAGCAAAACCCATGAGCTCTTGATGGATCAAGCTGACAATATTGATGATACGAGATATCAAATGTTAGATGTTTAACATATTCTTATAAGTTGTCCCCTTTCATTTCTTTTAGTAATATTGACCTTTGAAAAAAGTAAATTATCTTATTGTTGTTGCCAACATCATTTAGGGAGGAAGAGGTGCTCCTCTTATGAGTTTGGCCAATCTTGCACTGCCATGTCATTTACATTCTTAACTACTCTAAAGCCAATGTTTTAAAAATTGGTTTGTATAGGTCGATTAAACTAGTAATACTGGGTTTTTCACAACATACCGGTATTTTGAGTCTGGTATTTTTGGGTTGTTCGCTAGAACATCAAACCAACCGATTTTTCTAAAATAGCAGTTTGAACTAGCAAACTGATTTTAAGTCAAAGAGATTTTTGATATTTTGCGGGCCATATTTTTTAAAATTTCCTTTTAACCTATCGATTAAAACTAAACCTAGTAAACTGAGAACATCAATCGTGAACTCGATGCATATAACATCCGGTGTCATAAACCTATTACGCACTTTTATTTAAAAAAAACTTTGTTCGAAAGTCGAGTGCTTTTGTATTATTTTTAGTATGGATTTAACTTTTAGATTATTTTTTTTATTATAAAATCACTTGCTTTTAGGTTATGTGTTTTTAATTAAAGTTGCATTTATATGAAATTACAGTATAAATATTCATCCTGCATGAATCTCCCGGTACAACCCAGTTTAACTGGTTGTACAATTTTTTAGCCCAATCTAATACGAGTCACATACCGATTTTCAAAAAATTTCCAAAAACACATTAATCACATGCAACACATATATCAACTACCTCAAAACCATCTTATCATTTAAAAAGAAATTTAGAATGATTATGGATGATTGGTTGAGGTCTACACACAAAAACAAAAAATAATCACACTACCCCCATCGGATACTAGTAACCGAATTTGAATACCCCCCAAAAGGGATATCCCAATAAATGAGGGTTCTTTTCATTGTTTAACAATTGCCCTAAAAGGATTTCGTATATTCCTTAACCCATTGTTTTGTTTTGTTTTGTTGTTAGGAAGACATAATCAAGCACACATAAGCTTCATCTATAGTATATAACTTTTCTTTTGTCAGAAATTACTTTGGATAGGGATGTCAACTCTTTCCTTGAAGGAGTAACACAGGAGAAAACGGTGTAAATAAAGGGTACGTATGCATGACTATCACGTGGCATATGTGAAACAAGTGAGTTGCAACAAAGACTTAAGAAAGACACTTAGCTAGTTAGCTTATTTATCTGCATGCAAAAACGACATAACAGTATGACACCATGAATGTGTCATAATAAACATTTACATAAGGCTATGTGTAGTGGGCTATAATATTGGGCGAAATGGGGCGCGAACACCGCCTCTGTGGGCGACAGAAGGGGCGAAATGGGGCTGGGCGAGAAGAATTTGTCGTCTGTCCATGCTTTGGTTTTATTATTATTTTAATGGTATGTGTGTGTGATATATATATATATATATATATATATATATATATATATATATATATATATAGGTTTAAGTTCAAGAAAGAAATGAAATTACTACGAGAAATGAATATGAGCAAATAGTTTTATTTTAGGTTTTAAAAGTTTAAATATAAATGAAAAAGATATAAATGCAACAATAAATGCACACTATTTCTCCAATTAATACAACTAATATAACCATAATAAATCTCTCTCTAATTAATATATATATATACATAATTTAACTAAAATAATTAAAAAGATAAAAACACTAATTTAGTTTTCATAAATAATAAAAAAATGTCATACAAATGTGTCCATTAAATATAAACAACAAATATACAACATATACAAAATTATATAACCTACACTTGTTTTGAGCAATAAAAACGTACAATATACAAAAAAACATATATTAAATTCGACATCAATAATTATATAAATTACATAAATATACACATATTCTACACATGTGTAGGTTATATGTTTTTCGTGTGTAAGTTATGTTTTCTTATTCTTAGAACAAGTGTGGGTTATATGTTATTGTGTAGGTTGTATATTTCACATTTAATGCAAAAATATGTAAGATTGGTTTTTGTATTATTTAAAATCACAATGTAACCACGTGTTGATAAATATTGATAAGTTGAGTTGGAAGAAATTGGTTTTATATAGAAATTTCTTTTGATGTATGAATAAATTGTACTTGTGTAGGATAAAGTTTTCATGTGTAGGTTATATGTTTTTGTGTGTGTGTGTATATTGATGATGAATTGTGTGTATGTTATATGTTTTCTTATTCTCGGAACAAGTGTAGGTTATATATTTTTGTGTAGAGTTAAGTGTCATTTTAATACCAGTGGTTTGTTTGATTGCGCAACTTTAGTACCGTTTTTGAATTTTATGCAAATGGCTACTTCACATTTCTAAAACTTGCCATTTTAGTAAGTTTTTCTAACCTCGTTACTTTTTGCTTGTTAAGTCGAGGGTAAAATGGTAATTTCATTTATTGTATTAATTTCTTTTTAAGTCGGGGGTAAGATTTCTGAATATTTCAAAACCCTATGGACTAATTGTGTCAACTCCTTAAACTAAATAATCCCCCACCCCTTTCTCTCCCGTTTTCCCCGACGGCCAAACATTCCCGTCGCCGGCAACCCGGCTCCTCTCCGGCCACATCTCCGTCCATGTTAATCGTTAATTATTAATTCAAACGCAATACGAATGTATTCAGAGGCCAATAATAATTATTAATTTACGTGTTTAACAAATCATTAACTGGATTGAAGAAACTTTAAACCACCACTTTATAATAATCAATCAGAACCCTACATAAGTAAAATCGAACCTTATAATGCCCCTTAGCATACTTGTCTGTGAATTTCTGTAACATCCTAAAATTTATAATGTTGAATAAAGAAAGTTACGTTTAGTGATTTCGCGTTATTGATTAATTAATATCGAGTAAAGAACGGATCATGGACTTAGATTAATTGAGATGGGTTAAATGAGAATGGGTCTTAGGTCCATGGGCTTTAAGGGATATAAATATCCCCTAAACCTACCTAAAACCCTAAACCCTCATTTCATTTCCATCATAATCTCTACACACTCCAAACACACACACACACCATAAACGAGCAAGACCCGAGAGAGAGTAAACGTTAGTTGGTATTAGATCTTATTACACGAGATCTAGAGTGCATAAACAAGCTAACCAAGATCGAACGAGCGCTAAAGATATGTTCTTGACCTTTAAAGTTTACGTAGTATTGAACGTTTTTACTTAAAGGTCCAAGCTTTATAGTATATACGGGATATATATACGACCGAAAATGGTTAGGGAACGTAGTGGGTGATGTCGAACCATAACAAGGGTATTAAAATCGCCAAAATGCTTGATAAAAACTAAACCTGTAGCTGAACTGGGCAACTTCGCCTGCAAAACCATAACTTCGCCTGCAAAGCCATAACTTCGCCTGCAAAGCCATAACTTCGCCTACAAGCTTAACTTCGCTTGCAAGCAAGTTCGCCTAACTAATTAACTTCGCCTGAGTTAAGTTCGCTTAAGGTTTAACTTCGCCTAAAGCTAAGTTCACTTAAGGTTTAACTTCGCCTAAAGCTAAGTTTGCCTAAGGTTTAACTTCGCCTAAAGCTAAGTTCGCCTAAGGTTTAACTTCGCCTAAAGCTAAGTTCGCCTAAGGTTTAACTTCGCCTAAAGCTAAGTTCGCCTAAGGTTTAACTTCGCCTAAAGCTAAGTTCGCCTAAGGTTTAACTTCGCCTAAAGTCAAGTTCGATTAAAAAATAAATTAAAAACCTAATGAAAAATGTGTTAAGACAGTTAATGGAAATTAAATTTTTCCAAGCTGACCTGGCAGTTCGACCCCAGCCAGGGGCTCTGCCTCTTGGACCCTGCTAGGGGCTGCCGCCCCTAGACCCCGCTGCCAGGGGCGCTGCCCCCGGACCCCCGTACGTTGTGGGTCATATAAAGATAGAAATACAACATGAGTAGTGGTAGTTAATTGATACGTGTAAATATTATACAGTTAGCCGTGCACAGCTCAAGAAGGGAATAACTATTAACGGAGAGCGTAACAGGATTCAGGTGAGTTTCTAGCCCCACTTCTGTGTTATGTTTTCGGGGCTGTGTGCATACTCGATATGTTTGTTAATACACTTATCCTAAGTGATAAGTGTATGCCTTATATGAATGATGTGAAATGTATGAATGATTGCCTGATAGTACGTGAACGATCTTCGGATATTGCACGTACTGCCAGGTTGTAACGCTATGTATAAGGTGAGTATGATATATACGCTTATGTGTATGAATGTAATAAAGTTAATAAAAGAAGGAAAGGATGGTTGTATGGTTGTATGGTTACGAAGAGGGTACCGGGCCCTAATAATACTCGAGGTATGATGTATGGTTGTATGGTAATGAAGAGGGAATCGAACCCTACTAATATTCGAGAACTAGGGAACCGAACCCTAATAATACTCGAGGAAAGAGGGTACCGAGCCCTAATAATACTCGAGGAAGGAGGGTACCGAGCCCTAATAAGACTCGAGGAATGTAGGGCGTAATGCTCTTTATAACGTAAGATATGAAAGCAAGTTAAAACAAAAGAAAGTATGAAAGTATGATTGAGAGAATATAAGTTTATGTGTATTGTATAATGTATGATTAACTAGAACTCACTCAGCGTAGCTGACTTTTAGTATGCACGCAGGTGAGTAGGATGAGGCAGCTCGCTTGAGGAGACACGTGGCACTGAATAAGAGGCTGGCATTGGAAGACTTAAGACGTTTAAGTCTAATGTTTGTTTATTTTGAAAGACAAAATGATGTTTTAAGACAAGATGTGTTTTGTTATGAAATGTTTTATGAAAGCTTTTATATTCCGCGAATGTTTTAATTAACTCTGATATTTAGAACTGCGTTTATGAGTAAATCCAACATGAAAGTAGGGCTACCGGTAACGGGGCCTTACAATTTCGAACACACCAATGCCCTTAATTTTTTCAACACCCTTTGTATGACCAAATAGGGACTCGCCGTCGCGTCAAAAACTCCGAACAAGCCTGCTACCCGTCAATTCGACATCACCCAGATATCATTTTATGTTCAATCAACTCAATTTATCACCGTGGTGTAACACCTTCTGCCAACTTCCATGAACGTGGGCATTTCATCAATCAATTAAGATATTTGAAAACTAGGGTTCTTGAGGATTGGGGAAATTTAGAACCTGTGTATAATATGAAGCAAACTTTTAATCTGTTAAATGAATAAAATAAATGAAATTACTTTTTTACCCCCGACATAACGAGCAAAAATTAACGAGGTTAGAAAAACGTACTAAAATGGCAATTTTTAGAAATGTGAAGTAGCCATTTACATAAAATTCAAAAACAGTATTAAAGTTGCGTAATCAAACAAACTACAGGTACTAAAATGGTACTTAACTCTTTTGTGTATGTTATATTTTTTTTTGTTGATATTTAATTTAACACATGTAAAATAGTTTTTTATATTATTCATCACAATGTGCACTAATGCCTATTGCATATATACAATAGTGTTTTATTGCTTATAATACAAAACAATTGCACTATACAATACACACTATTGAATATACAAATACAACACTAATAATTGTATGAAATGCACACTATCGCATATATGTAATACAACACTAATGCGCATATGCATTACATCAATTTTTTTGTATTTAATATAACACTATTGCATATATATAATACAAACAATTGCATATATGCTAATAAACACTACTGCACATATAAAAATACACACAAGTGCACATATGCATTAAGAAAAAGTCGACGTATTGCATATATGCATTACAAGTTTTTTTTTTTTTTATATTTTTTTTTGTGGTGAAGAATAACAACACATAAGAAGGATAAAAGAAACAAAATTAAAAATATTTTTATAACTAAATTAAAAATCCTTTATTATTAGTTCTCTAGTTCTCTCTCTGAGGGGGGGGGGGGGTTCTCTCTTAATCCTTTCCACATGGCACAATTACACCCATAAAACAAAAACTCACTATTTGCCACATGGCACCCATAAAACAAAAAATTCATGTAACATCCTGAAATTTCCAAAATAATATTAATTATATTATTTAATAATAGAGGGAAAGTTTACTCGGGTTATCGGGAAATAAATAAATAGAGTAGGAGTTGGTATGGATCGGGCTAGTGTTGGGTAATGGATATCGGTTATGGACTTGGGTTATGAAGGAAAGAGGGAAGGACCATGGGCCTAAGCCCATGATCCATAATTATATAAACCTTAAATCACCAATTATCATTCATTTCTCATATTCCATACACCACCAAAACACACACTTAATATTTATCTCTAGTTCTTCCTTATCTCTAGCGGAAATCAAGAAGGAAACCAAGCACCGACCCGAGGTAACGATAGTTTATATTGTATGAGCTTAACCCGTTAGATATAGTTGCGAAACGACGAGCCGACACCTTTAAACCGTTTAAATCATGAGATCCGGGTGGAATCGGGTATAAACCGAACCAATGATGAGCTTAGGGATCACCCTAGCTCAGATCTGGATCAAACGGGGCGAAAACCGGTGAAAAAAGAGTTAAAACTCGTTTTTCCGGTGTGTTTGCGTATTTCCGGCGACTTTCAGGCAATGGCGGCGCCGGAAAAGTTAATATGAGGATAGAGGTGTCAGGGAATGTTCTTACATTCCCTGACCTAACCCTAGTTCGCTCTGGGAACTTAGCAAATCGGAGGGTGATTCTTTAGCTGATTCGCTATGGGAACTTAGCGAATCGGAGGGTGATTCTTTAGCTGATTCGTATAAGGAAGCCTAACGAACTAGGCTTGATTCTTTATCCGATTCGTTAAGGGAAAAGGGTAACGAATTACCCTTGATTCGTTAAGACCATTCGTTAACAGAGATAACGAATTAGAAAGTCCAATTCGCTAAGACCAGAGTAACGAATTAGAAGTTTAACAGAAGGACATAATGGTCCCTGAACTTAGAAAAAAATGAAGTAATTACAAATAAGCTAGTGATATGGCTAGTAATAGATAATTGATACGAGTAATTATTATACAGTTAGAAGCTCACAGCTCGAGAAGGAATAACCAGTAGCAGAAGAAGTAACCAAATTCAAATGAGTTTCTAGCCCCATTTCCTTGTTATGTTTTCGGGGCTGTGTGCATACTCGATGTGAAGTGTGAATACACTTACCTTAAGTGGTAAGTGTGTGCTATAGATGTTATACGAGGTAGATATTATATAATGTTTGTCGGTACGTGAACGATCTTCGGATATTGCACTTATCGCCAAGGATAGTGATTGCCAAGTGGTTATTAGTGTGTATGAATGCTATGATGTGACTTGCATATTATGTGAATGATATGAAGCGTGTTGTAGACAAGTAGAGGTAGAGCGTGTTAAAAGTGGCAAGAGTCTAGTAAGAGTGTTAGTAGCATGACGATAGTACGTGGTAGGTTAAGCCTATACGTGACTACGTCATTAAAGTGGCAAAGTGGCATAACGTTATACGTTATTAAAGTGGCAAAGTGGCAAAGTGGTAGGTGTAAATAAGAGGCTAAGTGGTAAGGTGAGCAGGTTAGATAGTGAACTACGTGTCTTCGGATACGTATATGATGCATGTAGTGGTTGTATGATAAGTTGCTTGATTAACTAGAACTCACTCAGCGTAGCTGACTTTTAGTCTGCACGCAGGTGAGCTGACTATAGCGTTAGCATGAGGATGGCACATGGCTTGGATTGAACGGCTGGCATGCGAAGATAGAAGTAAAGATGTTTAAATATAATGTTTTGGTATTTGGTATCAAAGAAAAGATTTAATGTTTTGTAAAAAATGATTGATGTTTTATATTCCGCGAAAAGTTTTAATAAACTCTGATTGGTAGAACTGTGTTTATGAGTAAATCCAACGCTAAAGTAGGGCTATCGGGATTGGGGCCTTACAAGTTGGTATTAGAGCATAAGTTCGAGAGATTTAAGCATCCTACATGCTTAGACTCGAACAGAGAATGGGATTTTAGTAAAAAAAGAAAAAAGATGCCAGTTCAAGATAGCCATGTGTCACTCAAGAAAGCTCAGTAATGGTAAGGTATGTTAAATATTGTATAAGGATGTTCGCTTGATTGTTAAAAAGAAGGGATATATGCAGGATAGGGATAGGATTTCTCGAGTGTTTGATTGATTAACTGTTTATAATTAGAAACTAGCATAAGTGAAATCATAAAGGGAATTATGTATAACCTGAGGAGTAATGCAAATAGTTAATTACACTTGATCAATGTCATTAGCTACTTACCTTACGAATCACGTGCTAAATAATTCCTTGAGTGATGACGTTTGTATTTTCCCTTTTAGAATACTAATTGCTGGAGCTGGAGAAATTGCTAGAACTGGAGGTCGCACTGGACGTCGTGGCAGGCCTCGTCTTGTCCGGCAACCCTCTGTAGAAGCAGCTTCCAACACCGGAGATGAAGGAGGCGCAACTGGAAGAAACCCGAGCAACAACGAAAGACATCAACTTGACCCTGCTGTTTTAGCTGCCATTGCCCAAGCTGTAGCAACTGCCATGAAGAATGTGAAGTGCTACGTCAGGGGACTTCCCCAGAAGGTCCGCATGTTATTCAGGGCCAACAAACCTGTTACCTTTGAGTCTGCAGTTGAGTTGGCAGAGATGGTTTATGATGATCTGGCGGCGGATGATGTGGAAGTGGAAGATAAGGAAGAAGGGAAAGGAACCAAACGATCTGGAAATGTCATGAAGCATGCAGGGAGAAAGACACAGAAGATGGCAGATAGGGAAACATGCAAGGTGTGAGGGAAGATGAATTTGGGAGAATGCAAGGCTGGTCCAAACCAGTGCTACCGATGCGGGAAGAAGGGACATATCTCTCGTGAATGCACCGAGGACCAGAAATGTTACAAGTGTGGTAAGTCTGGTCACATAGCCAGGGAGTGTGGAGAAGCCGTGGCAGTGGGGGAAGAAAGAAGAGGAGATGCGTGAAAGGATGGTCTGTTAGCTGCTGAGGAGGTTGCAGGAGAATAAGTGACATGTCACAGTTGATTTATGTTAGTACTGTTAAGGAGTGTTTTATGTTACAATATGAACCTATGTTTGTTTAGCAAGCTTGAATGATTTAATTATTATTTTTATTGAACGGCTTGTGATTTCTTATGATTTTGTATGAATGACTTATGAGTTATCTTGAATGCATGTTGGTTATGATAAATAGTTGTGTAGTGGTAAAGCGTCTCCTTAGGAGTTAGCGTTGTTATATAAAACAAGGTTCCTAGGGAAGACGAGACTAGACTTGGTATATCTAGGGCCTCATGGACAAGCTACCTTAATAGCTAAAACACATGATCACCGCTCGATGACTACAAGTCAGGAGTAAGAAGGATAACCCAGAAAGTAAAGGCGATCCAATAAAGTGTGTGAATATAAGAAGTGTTCCTTTTACAAGGAATAAGACAGGTTTCGGGGACGAAACCTCTTCAAGGGGGGGAAGACTTGTAACATCCCAAAATTTCCAAAATAATATTAATTATATTATTTAATAATAGAGGAAAAGTTTACTCGGGTTATCGGGAAATAAATAAATAGAGTAGGAGTTGGTATGGGTCGGCTAGTGTTGGGTAATGGATATCGGTTATGGACTGGGTTATAAAGGAAAGAGGGAAGGACCATAGGCCTAAGCCCATGATCCATAATTATATAAACCTTAAATCACCAATTATCATTAATTTCTCATATTCCATACACCACCAAAACACACTTAATATTTATCTCTAGTTCTTTCTTATCTCTAGCCGAAATCAAGAAGGAAACCGAGCACCGACCCGAGGTAACGATAGTTTAATATTGTATGAGCTTAACCCGTTAGATATAGTTGCGAAACGACGAGCCGACACCTTTAAACCGTTTAAATCATGAGATCCGGGTGGAATCGGGTATAAACCGAACCTATGATGAGCTTAGGGATCACCCTAGCTCATATCTGGATCGAAAGGGGCGAAAAACAGTGAAAAACGAGTTAAAACTTGTTTTTCCGGTGAGTTTGCATATTTCCGACAATGACGGCGCCGGAAAAGTTAATATGAGGATAGAGGTGTCAGGGAATGTTCTGACATTCCCTGACCTAACCCTAGTTCGCTATGGGAACTTAGCGAATCGGAGGGTGATTCTTTAGCTGATTCGCTATGGGGACTTAGCGAATCGGAGGGTGATTCTTTAGCTGAATCGCTATGGGAACTTAGCGAATCGGAGGGTGATTCTTTAGCGGATTCGCTATGGGAACTTAGCGAATCGGAGGGTGATTCTTTAGCTGATTCGCTAGGGGAACTTAGGGTGATTCTTTAGCTGATTCGCATAAGGAAGCCTAACGAACTAGGCTTGATTCTTTATCCGATTCGTTAAGGGAAAAGGGTAACGAATTACCCTTGATTCGTTAAGACCATTCGTTAACAGAGATAACGAATTAGAAAGTCCAATTCGCTAAGACCAGAGTAACGAATTAGAAGTTTAACAGAAGGACATAATGGTCCCTGAACTTAGAAAAAAATGAAGTAATTACAAATAAGCTAGTGATATGGCTAGTAATAGATAATTGATACGAGTAATTATTATACAGTTAGAAGCTCACAGCTCGAGAAGGAATAACCAGTAGCAGAAGAAGTAACCAAATTCAAATGAGTTTCTAGCCCCATTTCCTTGTTATGTTTTCGGGGCTGTGTGCATACTCGATGTGAAGTGTGAATACACTTACCTTAAGTGGTAAGTGTGTGCTATAGATGTTATACGAGGTAGATATTATATAATGTTTGTCGGTACGTGAACGATCTTCGGATATTGCACTTATCGCCAAAGATAGTGATCGCCAAGTGGTTATTAGTGTGTATGAATGCTATGATGTGACTTGCATATTATGTGAATGATATGAAGCGTGTTGTAGACAAGTAGAGGTAGAGCGTGTTAAAAGTGGCAAGAGTCTAGTAAGAGTGTTAGTAGCATGACGATAGTACGTGGTAGGTTAAGCCTATACGTGACTACGTCATTAAAGTGGCAAAGTGGCATAACGTTATACGTTATTAAAGTGGCAAAGTGGCAAAGTGGTAGGTGTAAATAAGAGGCTAAGTGGTAAGGTGAGCAGGTTAGATAGTGAACTACGTGTCTTCGGATACGTATATGATGCATGTAGTGGTTGTATGATAAGTTGCTTGATAAACTAGAACTCACTCAGCGTAGCTGACTTTTAGTATGCACGCAGGTGAGCTGACTATAGCGTTATCATGAGGACGGCACATGGCTTGGATTGAATGGCTGGCATGCGAAGATAGAAGTAAATATGTTTAAATATAATGTTTTGGGATTTGGTATCAAAGAAAAGATTTTATGTTTTGTAACAAATGATTGATGTTTTATATTCCGCGAAAAGTTTTAATAAACTCTGATTGGTAGAACTGTGTTTATGAGTAAATCTGACACTAAAGTAGGGCTACCGGGTTCGGGGCCTTACAACTCACTATTTTCCACATGGCACAATTCTCCTCATTTTGTAGTCACTCCACTACACATAGCCCGAGGGGCTACAAATTGGGCGAATTGCGACACATGGCACCCAGTCAACAAAGGGTAAAATTTGTTTTTGAGTTGTAATGGTGTTGTAGCCCCTCAAGTGCCACGTCACCATTTTTTATGATTTTCTTTTTGTAATTAAACTAAACAAATAAAAACCCATTAAATTAAATAAAAATACATTAAAATTAAAAAAAATACATAACAAAAAAAACTAATATCCATATATTTGTGCATTTTTTCAACTCGTCTACGTTGCAATAACGCGGCCTCTACATGAAACACGTCCACTTTGAGGGATTGTAGTCTTCTTTAATTTGTCGTAGTTCAAACTTCTTGGCTAGCATTTCGTGGTATTTGTTGGATGATTTCATGTCGTTTCCCATTTCCACGCATGTGTTTCGAAATGACTGAACACCTCGAGATGTTTGACTTCTTCACTGGCCGCCGTAATGAATCGTGTCGACGACGAACACTCCCCTTTATTCGTATTATTTTTTCTTGCTCTCCCACGAGGTCGAGCCAACTCATGTACTTCGTCGTCGTCTAAATTAATCGCGTTGTTTTCGTCAACGAGGTTGAAGTTACGAGCATCGGAGGGTGTGTTTGGTGTTCTCGGATTTGTCAACAACGATGTCCTCGACATTTTTGAAGGCCGTGATGATGAATTGACTCGTCGAGCGACCAGAACGGTGGGTGCCCCATTCCATTTCGCGCATAGCCTTAGTTTTTCCCAACATTTTAGATGCTTAATCGCTTTCCCGATCCACCCTTCAGGATTCACTTGAACTCGAAAGTCGCTTAACGCTTTAGATTGGATGTCGACGTCGTTTTTCCCGCAACACCAACCGGTCGCGCGCAAGTGGTTGTATATCCCAGCAAATTTTTAGCAATCGGGATTAAGGCCCTTCACTTGGACCGCTTATTTACCCAGGTAGTTGTGACATTCGTCATTTACGGTTTAACTTGTATGCGTATTTGTATCAGAATCCGTCCCATTTTGTATTTCGGATCCTACGTTATTAATAAAATATTGGGTTTTATATTTCATATGTTTCACAATTGTCGGATAAAGAAAACACCCTTTACGGTGCCTTAAAACACCCTCTTTATTATTAAAAGCGACTTAAAACGAACTTCAAGGACCCAAATTGCCAAACAACCAAACTAAATAGGTGTTTTAAACCAATGGATAACCCTTACTTTTTCCACCACCATCCACCTTGTTTGACCATTTTAACCAATAAAAATGCATGCATAACTCTTATGGGTAACCTTTGTTTTTTTCACTATAAATACAAGTCCAATGCACTCATTTTTGTTGCTCGTTCTTCCTCAAAATTCTTCAATCTAGATCTAAGTATTCATCTTTCAAACTCTTGATAGTTTGATTCTCAAGGTCCAACTAATGCTAATATTTGCTCTAACTAATTCTTGTTAATTAAAGCTTGCTATTATAGTTTGTTTAAAACATATTTCCCTTGTTTCCTTGGCTTTCCCTTCTCCGTCCATGGTCTGTTTAGGTGTATTGCTAGGCAAGGCTACATAGAGGACTATTATAGTCCTTGTTAACACTTTAAATTTGTTTAAGCTAATTGTTATTGTTTAGTTTCAAGTCATTTTAGTTTCCAAATCATTTTAATAGTTCAATGGTATTTGGGTATGTGGCAACCATCCTCGGTTTCATTCCGAGTCAAGGACCAAACCAAACCAAACTCTTGTTTAAATACTTTATTATTATCATGTTGTATGTAAGACTTGAGTATTATCATTTCTAAATTTATTTTTATAAGTTCTATGGTATTGGGTATGTGGTAACCATCCTCGGTTTTATTCCAAGTCAAGGGCCGAACCAAGACCGAACTAAACCGGGTTCACTCGCTTAAGACACACTAGTTGTGTGTTGGGCCACCGAATCTCGTATTTGTTCTCTAAAACTATATTATAAACTAATTTTAATTATTTTCTCAAAACAATTGGAATGTTGGATCCAACTTGGTCTTATAACAAGTTTGGGCCAACAAAGCCAAACACTTGCTTAACGGACGTAAAGGTTCTTCATAATAGAACTACACACTTGGTTATGTTTCTTTTTATTTCATTGAGTTATCTCATAACATTTATCACTTTGGAATCTCGGCTTTGGGCTTGACTAATTATCATGACTCGACCCGACAAATCCGAACACTCGTAAAATCTCGTCTTACTATCTATTTAACAAAAGGTTTTTCAATATCATAATTATACCCAAATATTTACTTAACAAAGGTTATGTAAAACCAATGAATAGAATTCCGAGATCCGATTTCGGGTTAACTTACTTTTCAAAAACCATTACTTTAATTTCTTATGTATTTACACTTTAACTCCCAAACTTTAATTATTTATCTTACTTGTCATGTTATTTTACTTTAAAGCTTTTAAGACCATCTACTAACTCAAGACCCTTTTTAATCTAGGTCTTGCTCGTTGAACTTACCTTTCCATTTGCAAACTAATCATTCAAGTTGCCTATTTCATGTGAGTACATTCCATCCCCCGTTTTAACTTTTATACTTTGGGGGTAACATGCATACTTATTCAAAACAATAATGATTTAATATACTCGATCCTTGAACCACAAACTCTAGGGTGTTGATACTTAGAATACTTGCTCTATTTTGTGTTATATGTTTCATATGCTTTACGTGCACGAGTGTTTATTTTTGTTGTTGTTGAGCCTCAATAAAGATGATCATACGCACCCCTAACTATTTAGCCTTGTGCTAGTTGTAATATGGCCTCATTATACGAGTATGTTGGTTGTTACCGATTTGAAAGGATCCTCATTTATATATGATTTATATACCACAATTGTTGCTTTTATTCAAAGTTCCATATACGAGTTGTGGAATTTGCCTCATATTATATATACTCAAAACTATTAAATTGCCCACCAACATACTTGTTGACAAATTATATTTTATGCTTTTTTACAGGTTTGATTATTGCTTGATTGGAGTTTGGAAGACGCTAAGTTATTTTGAGACCGTTTAGGTTATTAGAAGAATAAAAAATTTATTTCTTGCATTTGGTGTTATTTTGTATGAATGATGTTTTGTTACTTTTAATGATTAAATGAAGTGAATGAGTTGTTTAAATATAGTCGCTTTAATAGTGTCTTGTGTTCTTGAGCAATCCTTTGCAACCCAGCATGTTCTGCCGCCTTTGGTCGGGGTATGACAGATTGGTATTAGAGCATGACTATAGGATAGGCGGTTAGACGTAATGGCCTAGTATAGTTTTTGATTTAGGGTCCTTATACGTGTTACCTATACGTGTTGCCAACTTGATTGTTCATTTCACTTATATACATTTATTTACTTATTTATTTCATTTAATCCCAAAAATATACACATGCACACACTCTCATAGTATTCCAAGGTATCCTTACCTTACCGCAAAAAGTAGATTTTTATGATGTTTTTATGGATCACAAACTTAATTTGGATCCCATTATTTATCATCTCCTTAAAGCTTGACTCTATGACGGGTTTGTAGTCAACATAGGGGGCGAAACACCATGAAACGATCATTTGAAAAAAAGATTCCTAGAATCGAAGGTGATTTAATTACCTGGGATGATTGAATTGTAGTGTTCGTTTTCTAGGCCAATGAACCATGTTATACATGTAAACAACTACTTTAAGTTGTCGAATGCAAGCGTTCCGGTTGCCTCCTTATATATTTTTTGTCGTAAGCATAAGAGCCACGGTGATACGTGGACTAATGTTTTTGACATCTCAATTGCCTCATTGTTTACTTGTTATTGTTATTATTACGATATTTGGGACAAAACGTGTAAAACACCGTGATTACGTGCACATGTTCAACTCCCACTTTACCACGATTTTTTTTTATTTAATATTGGACAACAAGTCATGGTGGTTCATGCAAGTTTTCCCGTTTTTAAATCCAAACACATTATTTTCAAATTTCAAAGATTTAAACTATTTAACATTTTATCAGGGTTTGTTCCATCTAACCAAAACCGTTCCGTGCGTTTTGCTCAAAATCCTCCTCCTCGACCTAGAGCTTGTTTCAGTTTTGGAGACCCGAACCATTTCCGCAATGCTTGTCCTCGACTTGCGTTTGTTAACCAAGCTCAAATCATGCCTACCCCGTAATACCAAACCCAAGCCTATCAAGTCAAACCTATCAACCTCAAGTCCCGCAACCCTTGGCTCCTCCGGCTTAACCTCTCCAAGCGATGTAAGCCCTTCTGCAAGCTATGCAAGCTCTTCTTCTTACTCCAGCTCAACAAGTCAATCACGGCAACCAAGGGCGTGCTTTTATGATGAACGCCAACCAAGCTCAAGTTGCCAACGACATGGTGAACGGTACGTTGTTAGTAAATGAGCATTTAGCTTCAATTTTGTTTGATACCGGAGCTGATAGAAGTTTTGTTTCTTCTAAATTTGAATTTATCCTTGCCGTGCCTCGAACTAAACTTTCTCGACCTTTTTTCCGTCGAAGTCGCCAATGGTAGTTCCATCACCATCGATTCGGTTATTCGCGATTGTATCCTCACTCTTTTCTAGAACAAATTCTCGATCGACCTCATCCCGATGCAAATGGGAAGCTTCGACATCATAGTAGGTATGGATTGGTTAGCTTTGCACCGTGCCGAAGTCGTTTGTTGTGACAAGTTTACTCGAATCCCGCTCGTCAATGGCAAAACCCCTAAAAGTCTTTGGCAAAACAATTCCCAAGAAACTCAACCTCATCTCATGCTCTCAACATCGAAAGTATCTGCTCCAAAAGTATGTTCCTTTTCTAGCCCAAACGGTGGCGAAAGACCCCTAAGAAAAGAAAATTCAAGACATTCATGTTGTTTATGAATTTCCCGGCGTTTTTCCCGAAGACGTCTCTGGACTCCTACCCATGCGTCCGGTTGAATTTCGAATCGACCTTGTGCTCGGCGCGACTCCCGTAGCCAAAGCTTCCTATCGTTTAGCTTCTTCGGAAATGCAAGAGTTATAGAACCAACTTCAAGAACTCTTCGATAAGGGCTTTATCCGTCCAAGTTCTTCCCCTTGGGGCGCTCCCGTTCTCTTCGTGAAAAAGAAATATGGTTCGTTTGGCATGTGTATCGTTTATCGTGAACTCAATAAACTCACCATAAAAAATCCTTACCCTTTGCCTCGAATCGACGACCTCTTCGATCAACTCCAATGCGCAACTTGTTTTTCCAAATCGATCTTCGATCGGGTTATCATCATTTGTGTGTTCATGAATATGACATTCCTAAAAACGTTTTTCGTACTCGGTATGGACATTACGAATTCATGGTTATCCCATTTGGATTAACCAATGCACCCGCGGTATTCATGGACCTCATGAACCGCGCTTGCAAACCATTCTTGGAAAAATTCGTAATTGTTTTTATCGATGACATCCTCATCTTCTCCAAGACCAAAGCCGAACATGAGCATCATTTACGTTCCATTATTGATCTCCTAAGAAAAGAACAACTTTATGCCAAGTTCTTAAAATGTGAATTTTGGTTAAAGGAAGTTCAATTTTGAGACACATCGTCAACGATAAAGGTATTCATGTTGATCCCGCCAAAATCGAGGCCGTATAAGATTGGAAAACTCCATTCACACCCACGGAAGTCTGATATTTTCTTGGTTCGGCCGGATATTATCGACGATTCATTCTAAACTTATCCAAAATCGCGTTACCCCTCACAGAACTAACTCATAAGGGGAAACCTTATGAATGGGGACCGAAACAAGAAGAAGCTTTCCAAACTCTAAAGCATATGCTTTGCAATGCTCCCGTCTTAACCCTTCCCGATGGAAACGACGAGTTTGTGGTATTTTGCGATGCGTCCAACCAAGGTCTCGATTGCATTCTTATGCAACGAGGTCAAGTTATCGCATATGCCTCGAGACAATTTAAGGTTCACGAAAATAATTACACGACTCATGACCTCAAACTCGGTGCCGTCATTTTCGCTCTCAAAATCTGAAGACATTATCTTTATGGCACAAAATGTGTAGTTTTCACCGATCATAAAAGTCTTCAACACATCTTTGACCAAAAAGATCCCAACATGAGACAACGTGGATAAGCCGAATTACTTAATGATTACGATTGCGAAATTCGCTATCACCCCGGTAAAGCTAATGTTGTAGCCGATGCCCTTAGTCGTAAAGTTAATGTCAAACCCGTTCTGCTACATAGCATCATTATCCAAACCGATCTTCAAGACCGCATCTATCGAGCCCAACGTGCCTCTATTGATGAAGGCAATATGTACGAAGAAATGTCATGTGGAGCCGAACTTCAACTCGAAACCAAACCGTTGGCTTGCTTTATTTTCTCAATTGTTTGTGGGTTCCCGATCGTGATGAACTTCGTACTTTCATTCGATGAAGCTCATATGTCGCGATATTCCGTGCATCCCAGTGCGGATAAGATGTACTACGATCTTCGATCTATTTATTGGTGGCCAAGTATGAAAAAGGGCGTGGAACTTTACGTCTCAAAATGCCTTGCATGCTCAAAGGTTAAAGCCGAACATCAAAAACCTTTTGGTTTGCTCGAGCAACCTCCTAATCCTGTTTGGAAATGGGAAGACATTGCTATGTACTTTATCACCAAATTACCCTACACTCAAAAGCAAAATGAAAGTATTTGGGTAATCATCGATCAATTAACCAAATCAGCTCACTTCATCCCGATCCGAGAGAAGTACTATGCCAAACAACTCGCTCAAATCTATGTTTAAGAAATTGTATGCCGCCAGGGTATTCCATTGACCATTATTTCCGATCGTGATGCTCGTTTCACTTCCCGTTTTTGGAAATCGCTTCAAGAAGCTTTGGGTACTCGCCTTTATCTTAGTACTGCTTATCACCCTTAAACCGATGGTCAATCCGAGCGTACAATCCAAACCCTTGAAGATATGCTTCGATCTTGTGTACTTGATTTTGGTGGAAATTGGGATTCTCATCTCCCGCTTATCGAATTCTCATACAACAATAGCTATCATTCTAGCATTAGTATGACTCCTTTCCAAGCTCTTTATGGTCGTAAGTGTCGTTCCCCGATTTGTTGGAACTAGATTGGTGAAACCCAAATCGCCCATCCCGAGATGGTCCAAGACACTACCGATCGTATCGAACAAATCCGCAAAAATCTTCTCGCTGCTAGAATTCGTCAAAAGAGCTACGCCGACAAACGGCGAAAGCCTCTCGAGTTCAATGTTGGTGACCTTGTCCTTCTCAAATTATCCCTTTGAAAGGGGGTAGTTCGTTTTGGAAAGAAAGGAAAACTAGCTCCTCGTTTCGTAGGCCCATTCAAAATCCTCGAAAGGTTTAGAAAAGTGGCTTAAAAGCTCGATTTACCGCAAGAACTTACCGGTGTTCATCCAACCTTTCATGTCTCGAACCTCAAAAAATTCTTAGCCGAAGGTAACCTTCATATACCTCTCGAGGAAGTGCGTATCAACGAAACCTTGCAAATAATCGAAAAACCCGTTGAAATCATGGATTGCAATGAGAAACGAACCAAGCAGAGCCGTATCCGTTTAGTTAGAGTCCGTTGGAAATCACGACGTGGCGCTGAATTTACTTGGGAACGAGAAGACGCAATGAAGGTAAAGTACCCACATTTGTTTAATACGAATTCTTCCTAATTTTGGGATGAAATTTCCTAAAGTAGTGAACATTGTGACATTCATCATTTTCGGTTTAACTTGTATTTGTATCGGAAACCCTACCCATTTTGTCTTTTGGGTCCTTTGTTATTAATAAAATATTGGGTTTTATGTTTCATTTATGTCTCACAATTGTCAGATCAAGAAAACACCCTTTACGGTGCGTTAAAACACCCTTTTATTATTAAAAACGACTTAAAACGAACTTCAGGGACCCAAATCAACAAACAACCAAAGCTAAATGAGTTTTTAAACCAATGAATAACCCTTAATTTTTCCACCACCATCCACCTTATTTGATCATTTTAACCAATCAAAATCCATCCATAACTCTTATGGGTAACCTTTGTTTTTTCCACTATAAATACAAGTCCAATGCACCCATTTTTGTTGCTCATTCATCCTCAAAACTCTACCAATCTAGATCTAAGTATTCATCTTTCAAACTCTTGATAGTTTGATTCTCAAGGTCAAACTAATGCTAATATTTGTTCTAACTAATTCTTGTTAACTAAAGCTTGTTATTATTGTTTATTTAAAACATACTTCCCTGGTTTTCTTGGCTTTCCCTTCTTCGGCCATGGTCGGTTTAGGTGTATTGCTAGGCAAGGCTACATGGAGGACTACTATAGTCCTTGTTAACACTTTAAATTTGTTTAATCTTATTATTATTGTTTTGTTTCTAGTCATTTTAGTTTCCAAATCATTTTAATAGTTCAATGGTATTTTGGTATGTGGCAACCATCCTCGGTTTCATTTCGAGTCAAGTACCGAACCAAAACCGAACTCTTGTTTAAATACTTCATTATTAACTTGTTGTATGTAAGACTTGAGTATTATCATTTCTAAATTTATTTTAATAAGTTCTATGGTATTGGGTATGTGGTAACCATCCTCGGTCTTATTCCGAGTCAAGGACCAAACCAAGACCGAACTAAACCGGGTTCCCTCGCTTAAGACACACTAGTTGTGTTTTGGGCCACCAAATCTCGTATTTTTCTCTAAAACTATATTATAAACTAATTTTAATTATTTTCTCAAAACACTTGGCATGTTGGATCAAACTTGGTCTTATAACAAGTTTGGACCAACAAAGCCAAACACCTGCTTAACGAAGGATATGTAAAACCAATTAATAGAATACCGAGACCCGAATTCGGGTAAACTTACTTTTCAAAAACCATTACTTTAATTTCTTATGTATTTACACTTTAACTCCCAAACTTTAATTATTTATCTTACTTTTCATGTTATTTTTCTTTAAAGCTTTTAAGACCATCTACTAACTCAAGACCCTTTATAATCTAGGTCTTGCTCGTTGATCTTACCTTTCCATTTATTCGCAAACTAATCCTTCAATGTACCTATTTCATGTGAGTACATTTCATCCCCCGTTTTCACTTTTATACTTTGGGGGGTAGCATGCATACTTATTCAAAAAAAGATTGATTTAATATACTCGATCCTCGAACCACAAACTCTAGGGTGTATGATACTTAGAATACTTGCTCTATTGTGTGTTATATATTTCATATGCTTTACGTGCATGAGTGATTATTTTTGTTGTTGTTGAGCCTCAATAAGTATGATCATACGCACCCCTAACTATTTAGCCTTGTGCTAGTAGAATATGGCCTCATTATCCTAGTATGTTGGTTGTTACCGATTAGAAAGGCTCCTCATTTATTTATGATTTATATACCGCAATTGTTGCTTTTATTCATAGTTCCATATACTAGTAGTGTAATTTGCCTCATATTATATATACTCAAAACTATGAAATTGCTCACCAACATGCGTGTTGAAAAATTATATTTATGCATTGTTACAGGTTTAATTATTGGTTGATTGAAGTTTGGAAGACGCTAAGTTATTTTGAGACCGTTTAGGTTATTAGAAGAATGAACAATTTATTTCTTGCATTTGCTGTTATTTTGTATAAACGATGTTGTGTTACTTTTGATGATTAAATGAAGTGAATAAGTTGTTTAAATATAGTCACTTTAATAGTGTCTTGTGTTCTTGAACCATCCGTTGCAACCCGGCATGTTCCGCCGCCTTTGGTCGGGGTGTGACAGTATTCTTCGAGTTTACCCGTTAGTGCGAGCCAAGCTTCAAATACTTTTTTCCAAAATATCACGGCGGCTTGAAAGTTAGCTACAAATTAAAATTAATTGTCACAATTAGTATACATTTTTAATAAAAACTAAATAAAGTTATATAAATAGTTAATATTAAAAAACTTACCAACGTCAGGATCCTCCGAAATGATGATCCAAGCCCTTGCGAGGGCTACTTCCTCCTCCTCCTCAGTCCATTGCTTGTGTGGATCACGTTGCGCCATCGACTCCCACGGTTTTTTTTTTTGTGTTTATGGGCCGGCTTTTGGCTTGAACTGTAAGCCGTGTCGTCTGAGTCTCCGGCACCGTCACCGGCTCCGGCTCCGGCTCCAGTTGGGTAGAACCGAATGCTTGCATGAGGTTTTAGGGCATGAGGTAGTTGGCATACCTGTTTAGGTTCGGGTCGGGAAAAGGAAACTGATAGTTTTGGTTCGGTTGGTTTCTGGTGTTCGGGTTCCATTGCATGTTTACGTTCGGTTGGTTTAGCGAACCATGGAATTGACCGAAAGGAGGGAATGGGTGGTTCGGTTGGTTCAGATTGTTTTTAGGATTCATTTTTATTGTATTTTTGAAGAATTTGGTGAGTTTGGAGAACAATGTGTCGTGTATATGTATATATATATTGTTTAAATTAATTTTGTTTTCTTTTTTTGTTTTTAAATTTGACAGTTCAAGGGTCATGTTTATTATTTTATTATTATTTTGTAAACTGTAACATCCCAAAATTTCGAGTAATAATATTTTATGTTATAATAATCGAGTTTACTTGATTTGGCGAGAAATAATAAAGTAATAAAGGGAAGATAAGTAGGCTAATTAAAAGAGATTAATCATGGACTAAAAAAGAAAGATGGTTCTTAGGTCCATGGGCTTAAGGGAGTATAAATGCCCCTTAAACCCTAAATCTTTCCATTTTCATCCATCTACACTCTTGCCTACACCTTAAAACACACACTTAAGCCAAACATTCCTTCCCTAGCCGCCGGCCACCATCCAAGTCCACAACCAAGCATCGTAACTTAAGATCTCCAATCATTCAAGCAAGATAACAAGTCCAAGATCGTATATCAAACAAACTGTAACCTAGAAACATCAAAAAGGTACGTTCTTTATGATTAAAGGTTACATTTTTATGAACGGTTAGCCAAGAGACTTGAACCTAGAGTAGATCGGGTCTAGATAAAACATAAAGTTGATAACTTGATGATTAATATGGATGTAAAAGGCTCGTGGTTAGATACGGTTCATAAAGGAAACCCTAGATCTAGCCTAAAGAACGTTTTAGGATTAAAGGTTCAATCTTTATGACTAGGATGAGTTAGATCTTGAAGCCGTGAGGTTAACGGATTGTTAACAAACGTAAAACGGTTAAGGAGGTTTGGGTTTATGTGATTAAAAGGAAATCTTGAATCAATAACCATTATTGAGCCTAAAAATGGACTTAAGAATAGAAAGATGAACCAGAAACATCCAACCTGGGGGTTCTCGGCCACCATGTGAACTCGGTCAGCAAGGGTTGTTGGTGACCAAGGGTTCTCGGCCATTATGGGAACTCGGTCAACACGAGTTCTCGTCAGACCTGTGTTCTCGGTCAAGGACATGAGTTCTCGGTCAAACCACAGGTTCTCGGTCACGAGTTTTCTGCCAAAGGGTTCTCGGCTGATCGGTTCTCTGTTGGGTCTTGGGCCTGAGTCCAGTTGGGCCTAAGTGCTTTAATGGGCGGTTGGGCCTGACTTAACTAGATCCATAAACCTTAAAAGCCCATAACCCATCTAAACCAGCAAGCCCAACTTAGAGAATGATTTAAAATGTTAAAGGAAAATGTGTTAGTACAGTTAATGAAAATAAAATTTTTCCAACCTGATCTGGCAGCTTAACCCCAGCCAAGGGCTCTGCCCTTGGACCCCGCTAGGGGCTGCCGCTCCTAGAACCACGCTTCCAGGGGCGCTGCCCCTGGACCCCCGTTCATTGTGGGTAATAATTAAACTAGAAAGATGATATGGATAGTGATAGTTAATTGATACGTGTAATTGTTATACAGTTAGTCGTGCATAGCTTAAGAAGGGAATAACGATAAACGGTGATCGCAACCGAATTTAGGTGAGTTTCTAGCCCCATTTCCTTGTTATGTTTTCGGGGCTGTGTGCATACTCGATGTGAATGTTAATACACTTACCTTAAATGGTAAGTGTATGTCTTAATGACGAATGTGATAGTTATGATTGTATGCTTGACAGTATGTGAACGACCTTCGGGTATTGCAAGTATTGTTAAGGCAAGTATAGTGTAGTATGTACGATATGTGTATATGAATAAGGAAGTACGTACGACTATGATATGTATGATATTAAATGTATGGATGTGATAATGGAGACGACAATGAAAGGCAAGGTTAAGTTAAAAGGGTTGCATACCCTAATAATATATGCGAAGGTTAAAGGGTTGCATACCCTAATAATATATGCGAAGGTTAAAGGGTTGCATACCCTAATAATATATGCGAAGGTTAAAAGGGTTACATACCCTAATAATATATGCGAAGGTTAAAGGGTTGCATACCCTAATAATATATGCGAAAGTTATAGGGCGTAATGCTCTTTAAAACGTAAGGTATAGTTATGCAAGTATGAAAGTATGAAAGTATGAAGTATGTACGAAAGTATGTAGTTAAGAATATGTTATATGTGGTATGATTAACTAGAACTCACTCAGCGTAGCTGACTTTTAGTATGCACGCAGGTGAGTAGGATCCGACAGCTGGCGTGAGCGGGACACATGGCAGAAGAATAAAAGCCTGGCATCTGAAGACCTGCTATGTTTTATAAGTTATGTTTTGATTTTGAAAGACAAAGTGAATGTTTTAAGACATGTTATGAATTTATTATGCAACGTTTATGAAAGTTTTTATATTCCGTGTATGTTTTTATTAATTCTGATAAATAGAACTATGTTGATGAGTAAATCCAACGTCCAATGTAGGGCACCGGTAACGGGGCCTTACATAAACTAAACATGGCGACAATAACCACCCCTTCGCCCCTAAAATCGCAGGGGGTGTGTTCTCACATTTCTCGCCGTTTGTCGACCGGATTCGCCGCCTACTACATACGCACTAAGTATACACTTATAATAACTTTATGTTAATTGTATATAGTAGTGCTTTAAAAGTATATATACGTAGTGAAAAGATCCAATATACCAATCCTTAACGTACATTAACGTACGCGAATCCCGTTTTTCACAGATCGATCCATGAAATCACATCCTAACATCTCGGAATCGTCAATACATATCCAATTAATCAATCATTGGTTAACCGAAAAAAACAGTTTTGGATCGTTAATCGATCAATTTTTTACTTTTTCACGAAAACCGTTTTTTGAGCGTTTTCTGAGCGTTTAAGGTTTTTGGCGGAGCGTTAAAGTTTTTGTGAGCGTTTTCTGAGCGTTTTAGGTTTTTGCCTTTGTTTTTTGCCTTTGAGCGTCTCGCGTACCTCTCGTACGTTAAGGCATTAGCGTATAGTATCTCTAACATATATATACGTTATGACGCATTAAAGAGTTTTTTTGTTATTGAGAAAGTAAATTGATACACACTTTTTGAACGGGAGGACATGTTTAGTAAGAAAAATAAGAAACTCAGAAGGTGAGTTTAATGATTCCCAAACCATTCATGGTGTTTCATTATTCTTTTCAACGATGATAATCAATGTAAAAATTGGGTAACATTACTTTCTAACTACACTCGTTTGGGAATAAACTATTTTTTTTTGAACGGTTAACCAAAACGAAATTTTATAAACAAAACACTACAAAACGTTACAAGCAAGATACTAGTAACGAACACAAAGAAATATCTCCACCAAAAAAACAAACAACACCTAACCCATCGCCCGTTACATCGTAAAATTAAAACTTCTCCATCTCTCCCAAGTTAGGCCCGCATTTTTTCCCCGGTTCTTTACCCACAAGAAGCTTAACGCTTTAATCTCGCCAACTACACTCCCAATGGTGATTGGTTTCTCCTCGTACACGAGTGCATTTCTTGCCTGCCAGAGACACCAAACCGTTGTCAAACACACCGCATTAAAAGCTTTTGCTTTCCGTTTGGGAATAAACTATATTAGAGTTATTCTCACTAGTGGAATGCATCAATGCAAAAATATTTCAAATATCTATACCACTATTTATAATATATGACTCGAGGGCAAACTAAGACATATTGGTTTTAAAGGATTTATAATCTATACAACACGTGATACAACATATAAAACATATTAAAGAATGACAAAATGGTCTTTCAAACATAACGTGTCACGTAAATTTTCAATTCTTTGAAAATATTTACAATTTTTCACTCTTAACTTTACTAGACTTTTGTTAAATTAAATAATATTTACAAGTTTGGTTCCTAATCTTTTACTATATATTATTTTTTATTTTAATTTTAAACCAACTCCCTCCCCCCCCCCCCCCCCCCGATTTTTAAAAGACCATAGTTTTTTCATATGCTAATTTTTTTTATTAGTTACACAATAAAAACGAGTTTTTTATTCTATTTAATTTGAGTATGATATTGTTGTTTTTATCTGATTAAAAATAATAATATGTTACGTATGGTTGTTCACGACTCGAGTTTGACAATTTTTAAGTTAAACATGTGAGACAAACCGTTAACGAATTTTTGTTGACGAAAATTGAAACTAAACTGTTATAATTATAAATTGAACCGAAAGTTATAGAAAAAACGAACTATGAAACTTAATCGATGATCATGTGATTACTAGAGTTTGTATTCAAACACTTGTCGTATCATGCGGGTTCCCATCTAGTATTAGATCAATGTATAAAAGATCTGTAACATAATGTTACTAACATTTATATTGACAAGCATAAAAATGATGCATACAGTTTACACACGCTATACAAAAATTTCTCGTTTAAAATCGACTTTTATAACAAAAAGTTTACATTTATATATGTGGATGAGTGGATCAAAAAACTTTTTTAGGCTAAGAGGTTGAAAGCAATGTGTATCATTAACTTACAGTAACTAAAAATTACTAATAAAAGTTATTAACTTGCATTAACTAAAAGTTATTAATATACATGAGAAGTAATAAAAAGGGAATTTGCCATTGCATTAAGTTAAAAATGATTAAATCCTAACTCTACCAATTCTTTTAAACTAAATAATTTCATATATTCATTATTTTTATTAAAAGTTATATCTTAAGATCAAGAATTTTGTTATCTTTTAATATGAGTAACATATTGATATTTTGTTTAAAAACATTTATAAACTTATAATGTATTTTGTGATATAATTGCAATTATACAATTTACAAAGTGAAGTTTTGTAAACGCCATAGATGTGTATCTAACAAATTTACATGGTTGTGCCTTGTGTACGTGGTTGTGCCTTTGGAGACTGGTGAACATTTATTCAATTTATGCATAGTGGCTTGTTTGATTTGCCAACATATTACTATATTAGCGCATGGCGTAAAACTCCTCAAATATATGTTTTCTCTTTAAAGGATGTCTTTGAGCTACACAAATTCATCCCCATTTTTTAAACAGCATAAAGCAAATTTTTCATTCTATTGTGCTTGTTGCATGTTGGTGCATTTAACAAGCTAGAAACAAGGATATTTTTAGGAAGAAAAGGTGGACGTGTAAAAGATTATGGGTCAAATTAAATATTTTAGCTTTCTTTGTTTCAGCCTTGTTAGTTACTAGTGTGCTTTTAGTTGTGTTAATGAAAGTCACTGTTCAAAAAAACAAAAACAAATTAACATGGCAGAGTGTGTGTGAAGATCAGCAAGTAGTTTCGAGTATGCTTTAACAATGTGTAATTATGTATAGCATATTGCGCGTGCTATAACATGTCATTACCCAATCACATAAACATACGCAAATACCATCACCGTTAAACTACTCTCATTCACTTGTGGCTTCTCAATGTTTCACGTCTTCTTAGGCCAAATACATTTTTACCAATACCCTCACATATGTATAACCTTTAAACCCTACAATATTATAAACTTTCAGTACTAATCATTTTCTCCAGCGAATGGAATGCTAATTCCAGCGAAGTTTAAGGGGGGTTGGGGAATCTTTTACTTAGGTTATGATTAATGATGAGTGCATATTCTCTGTCACATCCCCCTTACAACTTTATTTTTTCAACTTTAGACTTTCTTTTTAAACACCATATAATTGGATATTATAGCAAAGTTTAAAATTAATATTGGGAAAATTCCTAAAATGGCCCTTCTTAAGAGAGAGAAAGTGAAAAGTAGCCCTAAATTTCAACATATTCTCAAAATAGCCCATCAAATTTGGACTGAGGAGACGAGATCTGGAAAAATCCTTAGGCCAATAAAATTCTGACAAGTGTCAAAATCCGACGGGTTTTTTAAAAATGTTGGGGGACCAGTCCATATTTTCCATTAAAAGTTCTTCTAAATATACAGTCTTTTTCGACGGTCTTTTAATGTTTTCTAACGGGTCCCCTCAACTTCCAAAAAACATGGGAAATTGTGCATTAAAATTCAGTCTTTTAATACGCATTTAGGGTGAATTTGTACCAAGAAGACGAGTTAGTAGTTTATTTCCTATGTGTTGAAATCTAGTCTACACCTTCAAAATTTATTACTTATCCGTCTACACCGACATTATATTATGCGATTTCGTCTATTCCGACATGATCATCCAAATAGTATACATAAGTTATCTTCATCATCTTCCCCTCCATACAACCCTAAACCATCCTCTCATACCACCCTAAACCTTAACTTCCATGGAATTTGATAATGTTGTTGTTTGTTATGTTGCCGTCATAATAGGATCCAACGAACCCGGGACCCATATCCATAACCTCCACTTGATCACCCCTCTTAAACTTCATGATTTGATTCAAGAGTTAGAGTTTGATGAAAATATGTGAATGAATTATTGAGGATTGAGGAAGATGATAGATATAATGTGATTATGGACGGATAAGTACGAATATACTACATACTCGTCTCCTTCGTACAAATTTTAAAGATTCGTGTCTTGAAAGACAAATTTGTAAGGTATATTTTTCCATGAGTTCAAAGTTTGGAAGGTCGAGATAAGAATCTCTAATAAACCGTCTGGCAAGACAACTTTTAATATTAAGATTTCGTGAAGAATATGGACGGGTACCTCAATCTTTTCAAAAATATGATCCACATAGTTCAAATTTATCAAATAAGTGTCTTGAAAGACAAAATGAAATGACACGTTTTTCCATGTCTTTAAAATTTGTAGGGGTTAGATAAGAAACTTAAATAATCAGTCTGGCAAGAAAGCTTTACAAAATAAATTTTAGTTCAATAATATGGACGGATCCCTCAATGTTTATAAATCTATGGTCTTCTTGGTACAAATTCACCCTAAATGCGTCTTGAAAGACTGAATTTGAATACACAATTTCCCATGTTTTTGGAAGTTGAAGGGACCCGTTAAGAAACATTAAAATACCGTTTGAAAAAACTGTATTTTTAGAAGAACTTTTAATGGAAAATATGGACTGGTCCCCCAATATTTTTAAAAAACCCGTCGGATTTTGACACTTGTCAGAATTTTATTGGCTTAAGGATTTTTCCAGATATCGTCTTCTCAGTTTAAATTTGAGGGGCTATTTTAGGAATATGTTGAAATTTAGGGCTACTTTCCACTTTCTCTCTCTTAAAAAGGGCCATTTTAGGAATTTTCCCATTAATATTAGTACAACAACTTAAAAACCAATGTGTATTTGAAAATTATACGTATAAAAATAATCAAATAAATAGTAGGAACTTTTTTGTTGTGTTTAATTTGTTTAATTATAAGCTTTTCCATTTTTTAATAGTGAAATAGGTTTTTTTTTCAACTGGTTTGAAATTAAATATGGCCATAAAAAGCTACTAGTCACATGATAGTGGCAACAACAATTAAATGTGATCATTCGGACTACTTATCTATTAAAAAAAATTTTAAAAAATAGTAATAACTATAGAAATAACAAGCACCATTTTACAACAATTGTGACATATGAAGTATAACATATGTTTAATGGTTCGGGAGCATGAATACATGGATCACACATCTACATCGATTCCTTTGATTTTTATTTTGAACTCTTTCAAAGTTTTAGTCATGTTTGTCGTATTTCCTCTTTTCATAACATTGCGAACAATGTTGGCTTACATGTGTTCATGCTCCCAACCATTAATGGATTTGTGAACGTCGTAATTCGTTATCAAATGTCATTGCTCACTTTTCCACGTGCCTCACTCAATTCAGGTACCGACTCACCGATTCAAATTAACTCACATTTTTTTTATGTTTTCTCTATTTTGTCTCTATTTTATCATATTTAATAAACTATAAAATTGTAAACATATATGTATGAATTCAATCTTTCTTGAATTTTCAAAAATCTTCATATATATTAAAAACATTTTATAACTATTTTATGCAGCTAGTAATACACAATTACACACACATTTTAGTCGAAAAGACAGTTTTTTGTGATTAAAATAATAATAATTAATAATTGTGTTGTATTTTTAATTATAGTTTGGATATTAATGATTACAATAACACATTAAATTAGTATTGTTACACACAAGTAGGATTATGGGATTTGTTTAGAGATGCTATAAGACGACGAATTAGCGATTCGGGTGAGGATCTGACCAAACGATGATATACACAGTTATTAAAATAATAAAAAAATGCTAATATTTTACAAGTACCTGTGTTTTAATTATATGAATGCAACATATTACAAATAACGAAAAGAAAAATGAAAATCGAGATAATTATCATATACTTTTATTTTTATTACTATTATAATAAAAATATTACTATTTACTTAAACAAGTTGACGATTCCACACGTTGTGGCAGCTCGAACTTGATTCATGAAGAAGCTCTAACGCCTCTGCCGATTACTTCACTGGAAAACCTATATGATCCAAGCACTCTCTTTGTAGCTGCTTTAAGCTGGCGTGTTGAATTAGAAAGTCGGTCGGTATCGGTTCGATTTGATTCGTTACCGGACCGTGAAAAGTACGTTGTGATCAAAGTTGAAAGTGAAAAGATATTTGACAGAACAGTTGCCTATAGCGAATCATTTGTTTCTTTAATGTTGAGTTTATTTTTTACAAAGTTATTGCATTTTCATATTGGTGATAACTTTTACACATTCAACGCATTTTCCTATTGGTGGTCCAAAGGAGGTGGTGATTGTAGTACAGTGGTGGGCAATAGTGGTTGGTAAAGAATTTAAACATTCTTATCAAAGAGATGTTCGGCGCTATCCTTATCGATAGTAAAAACATAAGTGGTTAAGGGTTTTAGTCTGTTATGAATTATTATAGATTTAGAAGTAAGATTAGATAGTGTTCTGAGTTTTCCATTCTAACATAGATAATTTTTTTTGGGGATTTATTACGACAAGCGTATACAGTTTACACGAGTTAGTGATTTATTAGAGAAATAAGAAGATTTAGAAGATTTATTTTAGAAGAAGATTGACATAAATAAGGGAAGTCCATAACAAACCCAATTGAAAAGTTTGCAACTGGACTAAATGATGGATTATATCTACAAGCCCAACGTTATCATAGATTCATCATTCATAGAACAAAAAATAGTTGAAATATTCAGAAAGAAAAAAACATTTAACTTACGAAATCCTAAAGTCTAATGTACTTTAAGACCTTAACCAGCTCGACCAAAATATTTTATGTTTATAATTATTTTGATTGAAGTTGTAAAGCTTGTACTAACAAGTACAATTTCTTTAAATTAAAAAGAAATCCAGGTTTTGCAAGTAATGGAATCACAATTTTAGAGCGTTCTCAACCTATTCCTCATCTTCATCTCTAAAATTACACTAAAAAACACTACATTTTTTCTCTCATGTTCAATTAAATAATATTCTTTTATAGTTTTGTAATTACAGTTTTCTCTCTCATCTACTCACAACCAATTTAACAAATATTAAAAAATAAATAGGGGCGAACAAAGTTTACCCAAACTTACAAAAAATCACTACATTTTCCTTCTATTTCCTATAATTTACACTTACAACCACTCACAACAACTCCCTATAATTTGCAAAATCCCCTCATATAATTTTAAGGGATAGGATGAGAATGCTCCATATATTAATTTTTGAGGTTCTTTCTTTCACTTGTAGTTCCATTAATTCAACTAGTCTGAGTCTTGCAAGATTAACTATCTTTGAAAATCTCTCTTTGCTTATCAACAGTAGGTTTCTTTTTTTTTTGTTGGAAGAATTGTAATACCATCTATACGATCTTGATTGCCAATTTTTCTTTGTAACTTAAAGGTGTTTGATTTCATATATTCATTCTGAAAGAACGTTAGATCAAATAGGACAGTTCTATAAAAATTCGATATGAGATTAAATAGTCATTGCGAGGCCCCAATTCTTGACTGGGGGTGGACTCCAAAGGACTCTGCCCTTCCATCCCTTGGATAGATAGAGGAGGACAAAGCTTTTGGTTTTTCATGTTGTCAAAGAGTTGAACAATGAAAACAGATGGCGAGTGCCCGATCGAATTGATCGGGTCATGTAGGAACAATGTTCAAGTCTACCGGTCTGTTACATAAGCATCGTCTAAAACAATTATTTTATTAGCTGTAGAAAAGAAAGAAACTTCATAGAAGTTGAAATAAGAAGAAATAGATATGCCAAGCTATTTTAGTCTATTTGTAAAGTATCTAATTGATAGAGTAAGCAGCGTAAAGATCAATTAGCGAGATTTTGGCCGATACAATAAGAACTGCTTACTTTTTGTAATGATGTGAGACAAGCGTTAGTAAGCAACTTATGTAATAGAGTTGACCCACTAAGGTATTTAGCAGCAGTGTAGGATCAGATCCCAAAGATAGTAAGTCTTTCCTTTCAAAAGTCCTTTTCAAAAATTCTATGTAATCTAAATTTCTATATGATATGAACTGAGATAGTTACCTTTCAGAAAATTCTAATGATAGGTGAATAGGGTCCCAAATAATGAGAGATATGTAAAAAGAAGGTCTGATACGCCTATTTCTAATCCTAAATGGAATGTAACGACGTAGGGATCCATATGTAAACATAGTATCTATTTAGATAGCTCAAATGACCCCTTCTCATAATGAGAATGTATATAACCCTATACATCACACTCATAGATATCATATTCATGGAATATGATTCACTTTCAAGATGCCTTAGTGGTGAAATGGTAGACACGCGGGACTCAATATCTCGTGCTAAAGAGCGTAGAGGTTCTAGTCCTCTTCAAGGCATAACATTGAGAATTCTCATTCAATGAGCAATTTAATAAGAGAGCTCGGATAGCTATATCGATTCGATCCGAGCTCTCTTGGAATAAGTTTGACAGCGGATCACGAAATCTTGGTCATCTTCTCTATCTAATGAATGGGGAGTCTGCTTTAAAATTTCAAATCGTCCGCCCTTCACCCACCCCTCGAGTATATGCTTCAACAGGAATCGCACAAGGGTATATTATAAACCTCTAGTAAAATGACCTGACTTCTTAAAAAAATTGCATCAACTTTGATGAGAGCCGAAAATGTTTAAGTCCTGATGTTAAACAAACAAGAACTAAAAGACTTGCTCTCAGGAAAAAATAACTCAAAAAACGTATAACAAACTCTCAAACCTAACTTGGTTGCATCATCATGAAAATCCCTAACTTGGTTGTCCCTATTTATATTATTAACTATAACTTAGCTAACAAGAAACCTAATAACCCTAACTTGGTTATTAAGCAACTCACTAAGAGCATTCTCAACCAATCCCCTAAAATTATGTGAGGGGAGTTTGTAAATTATAGGATGGAGTTTTGAGTAGTTGTGAGTGTGAATTATAGGGTGGAGTGATAAAAGGTAGTTTTTTTTTGTAAATTTGGAGAAACTTTGGTTGCCCCTATTTATTTTTCAATATTTGTTGAATTGGTTGTGAGTAGAGGAGATTAAAAACTGTAATGATAATGGTATCAAAAAGTATTATTCAATTAAATGAGATTGAGAAATGTAGTGTTTTTTAGTGTAATTATAGAGATGGGGATAGGGAATTGGCTGGGAATGCTCTAATAACCTTTTTTAATTCTTGGGATGGGTCATATTATCTGGCCAAACAACAATTAAGCTAACAATCACCCCTTCCAATTGTTGTACCCAACTCACCCCTTAATTTCCTACTCGAAATAGAAACATTCTAAATTCATGTTTGTCATCATTCTCTTCTTTAACTTTATACTTGTCATCATTCTCTTGATTCTGTAGATATTTTTCTTGATCTCTGGCAATGTTCTCTGAGCTCCACTTAGCTCGAAGTAAAACTTGTTTCGTTTGATCATTACACGTCTTCCCTTTACATTGAATGTAACAACTCGGGTTTTCCCATTTAATATTTTTATTCGTTACCCGACTCGTTTTTATGTTCGGGAAATTTTTATCCATAAAAATATCGCGTCTATCGAGTTATTATTATTATTTTTTTATTATAATTATTCAATATTTATATATAACTATCAAAAGTATACATTTTCAACCCTAACCCTTACTTTTGCCTTATTGTGTATCCACCTTGATACTTGGAGGACCAAATTTGCAAATATATGAATATATTATTATAACTAACCATCTCAACCCGTTCATCCTTATACATTATATTGATCATTAAAATTCAGTTCATCGTACCTGCACCATCCTTATACCAGCGCCAAGAGAACCCCCGTCCTTAATTTTATAATCGTTGTTGTTTTGATTGTGTTCTTGAACTCGTATAGCCTAAAATTCTAACCAATAATTAACTCTTCATATATCGTCATATAAGGTAATTGATTATGCGTTTTAGTTCATCTCAATACCTACATGATTAACCTTATGGAAAATCGGCCAAACGTAAAATGATTTGGCCGAACGACGATTCTAGAGTTTGTTCTTAATCTGGGTATTGTATCAGTTGCTTATAAATTGTTGGGTTCGTATTGTAAATAACTAACAGGCTAGATCAGTTGGTTTGGTTGTGGTTGTGCTTTGGTTAGGACCAGTGGGGGGGGGGGGGGGGGGGTTCGACCCCCCCCCCCCCCCTCCCTGGCCTTTTATTTTTGGAAAAACATTTTAACTATTAATTAATCATATTTAAACACTAGTTAATATTATTAATGTGATAAATATTATAAATAATCAGTATTTTATCAAAACTGATACATTAACTAGTTGTTTTTCTAAATCATGGTTAAAACCATATATATGTGTGTGTAATAGATAATTGAAATTGATAAATGTAAATGATTTAAAAAGGTTTTTTTTTTATTTAAAATACATAATTAAAATATATATTATTAAGTATTTATTAAAAAAATTTAGTTGATATAAATTGTTTATTAATTATTTATTTACAATATCAACTTAAAAAGAAATTTTTATTAATAATAATACAAATGTATTATTTTATAAACAAATATTTAATATTTTACAACTTTAAATAAAAAATAATATTCTTAAAGAAAAGGATTTATTTTATTATTTATATAATCTTTATAAAATAAATGTTAAATAAATTGTTTAAACTCTCGTTTTCCCGTCTCAAATATCTTTTAATCTTTATTAGACCATTTATTAACTCATAGTATTCTTCGATTATTACTACTTAGGGATCTTCTTGTTGATACATCTCGACATGCGTGACTCATAATATTTGTTTCCTTGTCATATTCCAACCTTCGCTTATTTACTAAGGTGAGTATTTCATTCCCCTATTTTACTCATTTTAATCTTTTGGGGATATATGTGTATTTACCTATTATATAGTGTACACAATTGCAACTGTTTAATCCTTATGTATATATCACTTTATGTTTAACTTGCTATTTGCTTACTTGCTTTATTTTACCTTCGGAGAGGTCCATCATAATAGTATGATCATACGACTGTTGTAGTGGTCGGAGTCCAATCGCATGACAATGGTTTCACCGATAACTCATTTTTGTTAAATAATGCCTGATTTGCATGGCAACGGTTTAGCCCTTTCTTTATTATTTGTTTGAATTGTGTATATGCTATGGCTCAATTGTTTATCTCACAGGAACGGTTTGCGTTTTCTTTTATATATATATATATATATTGTAACTCAAATTAACTGGTATTTTACTCACTCAACATGTGTTGTTGACAAAAATCTTTCTATTTTATACGCATATGCAGGTTATCATAGGAATTGAATGCAAGTTGGTGAAGACTTAGTGAAGAATTTAAGATAGAAGAATTTTAATCAAGATCATTAGAAATATAGATTTGTTTTGTTGTATCTTATGTGTTAGGGCACAAAATTTTGTGCTGAGGATACGTTATCCATATTTGGCTTTTGGATCAGTTATCCTTAAAACATGTTCCAGGTTACGCAGGATCAAAGATCCCCACTGCTAATTATTCACTAACGATTGTATCTTTTTAATTGGTGTTGTATTTAATAGATATAACGGCTAAGAGACCAGGTCTACCTATTTGTTCGCAAGTCCATGGAGTTTAGAACGTGGTCAAAGAGTTGCAACGTATCATAGAGTAGTGGCGGATTTTTAAGATAATTAGTTAGCATCTTTTTTGTATTCATCACGAGCTATGATCGGTTTAGCTTAAAAACAACTTACACACCACAGTTCGCAGAGATTATTCTAGCTGCTATCACTTACACTTAGCTTTATTGTATGCACCGATCTTAAGCTCCACAATTGTAACACTATTTCTTGATTAATATAGTGGTGATAGACATTTGTCATCACCCGAGGTTTTTGTGCGGCGATTTTTAATCGATCAAGGGCTTTTCCTCGCAACAAATCTCTGTGTTCATACCTATTTTTGATATATATTCGTGGTTACTATACAAACACTCTACCTCACAAAACCAATTTGGGTACATAATCCTTAAGACCAATATTTGACCAAAACAATTTGGCGCCCACCGTGGGGCAAGTGGTGCTTTAATCCAAAAGATTTCTCATCAATTTTCAACCTTTTTCGACATATACCATTACCAATGGCCTCTTAACAAACCTCTGCTTCAACCACCATGCCTTCATCACTTTCTCTCTCATCAAAGCTTCATTGCCAATGCATCCTCCACCCGCGGGAGTACTGAGGACCAACGCTGCTAGGAGAAAGATGCAAACTACAGTCTTCCAAGGCTCTAACTCCTCTGCTACCACTTCTGTGGTAACTTCTAACAATGATGTTTCTGCTATGTTTTCATAGGTTAAGACATACATGAAGCAGCATAACAAGACCAACCAGAGGACTCTACGCGAAATTGAAGATCTCAAGAAGACAAAGAGGCCAGTGGAGGATCAGACTCTCTTGATGCCTATGGTTTTGGATTTCACCACTCCAGGATCCACGGCTCAAAATGCTCAAGGATCCTCCATGCTTCAACAAGGATCATATTTCTTCCAACCAGGATCCTCTATCCTTCAACCATGATCCATGGGTCAGCACACTCAAGGATCCTCGATCTTTCAGCAAGGATCATCCATCTTTCAGCCAGGATCCTTGGGTCAACTCACTCAAGGATCCTCGATCTTTCAGCAATGATCATCCATCCTTCAGCCAGGATCCCTGGGTAAACACGCTCAAGGATTCTCGATCTATCAGCAAGGATCATCCATCCTTCATCCAGGATCCTCTAGATTGTTTCATCAAGGGTCCTTCAACTCTCAGCCTCAAGGATCCTTTATGCAGAGTCAAGGATCCTCGGGAGTTCAACATCAAAGGTCGTCAGAGGTTCATGAGGGAGATTTATCCCTATGCAGACCATTGCTTCTGCTGGACCAACTGTCACAGCTGATGCTTCTTATCCTGGATACTCTTCTGGGATACCAACATTTAATCAACAAAGAGGTAACCTTTATAATCATACATATTTAGACACTAACCTTGGTTCTACGTAGGACACGTGTATTAATCAAGCCATGGCCAAGGAACTACAGAAACTGAAGGATATGATATCCAGTGTTCCAGGGGTGGTTCGACCCATTCCTGAAATTCCGGAAGGTAGTCATAAACTATCAAGGTTTGCTCCAACGATATGTGATGCTGAAATCCTAAAGCGCTTTCAAACCCCCAATATGAAGGTTTACGATGGCTCATCGATCCAGATGAACATGTGGCTCATTACAGGGACATGTGGCTCCACATTAACCGGATCCGCTCTCAAATGGCTGCTAAGTCTTCCTCCCTACTTTGTTACTTCATTTTCACACTTAGTTAATTTGTTCAATAGCCAATTTTCTTGTATTAGAAAATTTGAGAAATTAACTAGTGATTTATACCGTGTTGTACAACACAACCTCGTGATGAATCCTTAACTTCTTGTTCTTGAGTTTTTTAACAAAGGAAAGAAAAGGAAAGGAGAGGGAAGGATAAGAAAGGGAAGAGAAGGGAAGGAATTTTTTTTAATTAGGTGTGTTCTTGAGTTGGAAGGAAATTAGAGGAAAGGAAATGATAACTATGTTAAAAATAGTTATACTTAGTAATCATCCCATTTTTGGGAGGATAACTTAATGGTAAAATACATTAATTTAATCCCTCCTAACTCCTCCTACTCCTTTCTTTTCCATCCTAAAAAAAAACTCAAGAACACCCATTTTTTAACTATCCTTAGTTTTCCCTTTCTTTTCCTCATTTAAAAAAACTCAAGAACAGGGCGTAAGAGATTTTGTCACCAATTTTGGAAGGGAGGCCTTGGAGATCCCCAAATATTAACATGGCTACGACTGTTGAGGCATTCAAGATGGGATTACAAAATGGCTCCCCATTTTATGATGATCTTGTTATGACCCCATGCAAGACATTAGATGAAGTCAGGAACAGGGCGCTCAGGTTCATAAGACTGGAGGTGATAAAAGGATCCAAGAACGGTTGGGAACTCCAACAAAATAGGAGTCACCTTATAAGAAACAAGGATCCTCATACAGGAACAACAATGCCAAGCTGCTTTCAAAGTTTAACAACCAGAACATCTATGCTGTTGAAGAAGATGACAATGATGAAAATTATCCAAGAATATCCGAGTATTGCTTTTCCGTTGATACTCATGGCTTAATTTGTGCCATGAGAGATCTTGGAGAAAAATCAAGGAGGCCTCGGAAGAATGAGAAGTCAACATCCTTCAAGGATAAGTCCAAATGGTGTTCATTCCACGAAGACTTCGGCCACATGACCAATTATTGTATCGGTCTGAGTAGAGAAATTAGGTATCTTCTAAGCAAGGGTCACTTCAAGGAACCGATGGGAAGAAAGAAATCAAGGATCCAGGATCCTAAAGAAATTCCACATAAAGCAGCTCCACCACCACCTGATGCCGAGATTATCAATTTTATCTCCGGGGGTTCGGACATCTGTGGAACTTCATATTACTCGGAAAAACGACATGCCAAATAAACCAAATTGGAGAATTGTGAAAGACCCATCAAGACCACAATTTTAACCGATTCGAGATTCATAACCTTTGACGAGAAGGATCGCATGCACCTTCAGGATCCTCGCCATGACGGTTTGATCATTACTTTATTTATTGCTAACCACTACGTTCGCAGGATCCTTGTAGATGGCGGGAGTTCAGTGAACATCATTCAGGCCGATGTACTCAAGAAAATGAACATCCTTGAAATAGAAATCACACCAAGATCGTCTGTCCTCGTTGGTTTTAGTTGAGAAACCAAAAACACATTGGGGGACATCAAGCTCCCTATTTACGTTGAGGGAGTCAATACTTTCCAAAAGTTTTGTTTTATAGATAACTTGTCGTGTTGTAATGTGATTCTTGGTAGGCCCTGGATACATGATATGAAAGCAGTAGCCTCCATCTACCATCAATGTATCAAGCTTCCAACCCCACGGGGAGTAGTGAAGATTGACAGTGACCAAGAGGAGGCAAGGAACTATTATACTTTCTCTATGAAGCCGGCCACGAAGCAAACCATCGCATAGCAATCAAAGCACAATTCAAGAGAGGTGATGGGAGCCCAGGAAAAAAGATTTAAAAGAAGTATCCTTGGACCTCGAGAATCCAATGTAAAAGTGTATATAGGATCATGTATCCTCAGCAACATTGAAGAGGATCTGGTATCCTTCCTCAAACAAAGGAAACCCACATTTGCCTCCAAACAATCTGATATGACAGGTATATCTAAAGAAATTATTACGCATAAATTAGGGTTAGATACTTCTATTAGGCCTGTCCACCAAAAACGAAGGAAATTTTCACCTGAAAGAAATATCATTATCAAGGAAGAAGTCAAAAAACTTCTCAAAGTAGGTATGATAAGAGAGGTAAATTATCCAAGATGGTTAGCCAATGTAGTGGTAGTTTCTAATAAAAATGGAAAGTGGAAGGTATGTGTCGATTTTACTGACATAAACAAGGCATGTCCCAAGGATGCTACGGCAGGACATGAAATGCTTACTTTTATGTATGCTTCCTCTGGATTTCAACAAATTCAGATGAAACCATCTGATCAAGAGGTACATCAATCATGACGCTTACCGACATATATTGTTATATTACTATGCCGTTCGGACTAAGAAATGCAGGGGCACCATACCAAATATTGGTCAACATGATGTTCAAGGATCGGTTAGGAAAGACCGTGGAAGTCTACATATGACATGGTAGTGAAGTCAAAGAAAGCTGAGGATCATCTCAAAGATCTTGAAGAAGCATTAAACATCCTAGATAGTATAATATGAAGCTAAACCCATCAAAGTGCCATTTTGGTGTCAAGGATGGGAAATTCCTAGGATATATGGTGACTAAGAGAGGAATAGAAGCAAGTCTTGAACAGATTGAAGCTATCATCAATTTAAAGTCTCATGTGATTAAAAAATACGTCCAAAGACTTATATGATTTCTTGAGGAATAATAAGAAATTTGAATGGACTCAAAAGAATGAATATGAACTGAAGGCTCTTAAGTATTATCTATCCTCAGCACCAGCCTTGATGAAACCAATAGATGGTGAGTCGTTGTCCTTATACTTAGCCGTTTCAGGTAATGCAGTCAGTGCTGTCTTAGCCAAGGACCATGAAGGTCAATAGCATCCGGTATATTATGTAAGTAAAAGCCTCTTAGACGCCGAGGTCAGGTATTCTCACATTGAGAAATTAATTCTTGCTTTAGCTATGGCTTCAACTAAGTCGAGACACTATTTCGAAACACATATTATTATTGTAAGAACTAATTATCCTGTTAAGAATTTGCTTAGAAAACCACAATTGCCAGGTAGGATGGACAAGTGGGATGTGAAGCTGACCGCATATAATATTCAGTATGAGCCTAGAATAGCCATTAAGTCACAAGCGCTTGCAGACTTTCTGGCTGATTTCAGTAGTGACATGCAAAAGGAAGCTGATCTAGAGGTTCAACAACTAGAAGAAACCAAGGATCCTTGGATCTTCTTCGCAGATGGAGCATCCAATGTAAGAGGAACATGACTAGGTATACTACTGAAATCTCCACAGGGGGACGTAATACCCCCAGTCCATAGCATGTGAATTTCAAGCCACCAACAATGAGGCAGAATACGAAGCACTTATTGTAGGTTTACTTTTAGCCAAACAAATAAGGATCAGGTATTGTCAGGTTTATATAGATTCTTTACTTATAACTAACCACTTTAAAGGTTCTTACACCATTAAAGGTGAAAATATGATTAAGTATTTAGAAATTGTGAAGGAATTAGCGAAATCCTTCGAGTTGTTTAGTATTAAGCAGGTACCGAGAGAAGAAAATGTTGGGGCAGATGCCTTAGCAACTTAGCATCATCCTTGAATATCCTTGATGATATAAAGATACCTATCATTCATATATTGTCTCTGGAAATTAGGGAACATGAAGCTATGGAGGTGACAACATATTCTGCAGAAGAACTTAAGGATCCTTCATCCTCTCCAAAAGCAGGATCTTGGATCCTCCCAATCAAGAAATTCTTCCAAAATGGATAAATCCCTATAGCGGAAAATCCTGAAGCATTCAGAATAAAGGTATCATGGTTCATTATTTTACAAGATACCGTATATCAAAAAATCTCTTGCAGGTCCCTACTTGAGATGCATTGAGGATCCAGAAATACAAGAGGTGCTTCAGGACTTCCACGAAGGTGATAGCGGCAACCATACAAGGGGCGGAGCTCTATTCTCCAAGATACTCAGGACAAGTTACTTCTGGCCAACAATGAAGAATGATGTTATGGAGTACTCAAAGAAGTGTGATGCTTGTCAAAGACATAACATTCTTCATCAGCCAGCAGAACCTATGTATTCTATATCCTCTTCATGGCCTTTCATGAAATGGGGAATGGATATTGTAGGCAAGCTACCAGAAGCACCAGGTGGAAATGTCTTCATGCTTGCTATGACATACTACTTTTTAAAATGGATTGAAGCAGAAGCATTCATTCAAGTCCGTGAAAGGGAAGTCATATCCTTCATTAAAAGAAATATTATAACTAGATTTGGTATCCCATCTGAAATTGTTTGTGATAATGGATCCCGGTTTATTGGGAAAAGAACCGCTAACTTTTGTGATAGTTGGGGTATCCAGATGATTACTTCTACACCAGTTCATCCTCAAGCCAATGGTCAAGAAGAGTCAAGCAATAAAATTATCCTCAACAACTTGAAGAAGAAGCTAGGATCCAAGAAAGGCAAGTGGGCTGAGGAACTTCCGTATGTTCTTTGGGCTGATAGAACAACACCCAAAAATGCAACAGGCTAAACACCTTTCTCATTGGTGTTTGGATCAGAAGCTGTGATTCCTACAAAAATGGTGGTTCCTACTGCTAGAACAAGCCTCCGTGATCCTCAGGCCAATGGTGAAATTCTTATCCAGGATTTAGATATTGTTGATGAGCTCAGAGACTTAGCAAAGGTCATAATGGATGCATATAAACAAAGGATAGCGGGAGCATACAACAAGAACATTAGGATTAGAATATTTCAAGAAGGAGATTTGGTCCTAAGGAAAGCTTTTCAAAATACAACAAATCCTGCAAATGGAAAGCTTGCACCTAAGTGGGAAGGGCCATACTTGATTGAATCAGAAGCAGGAAAAAGGGTATACCACCTGTTAACCATGGAAGGTGAGCGACTGCCAAGAGCATGAAATGCTATCCATCTTAAGAAATACTTCGTTTAATCAGGATCAAGGATCATAAAGTTGGTAAAATCTTATCTTATCATTTATTCATTTCAGATTTATATTACTAACCAAAGAAAACTATATTATTAATATTTATTTTTTCCAAGCATTAAGACAATGAAGATTTCAATAAGGAATTCAACGGTTAAGGGGTTGGCCACCTCTCTCACACGCTTAAGGTACATCAATATCTCTTTGGTTTAATCCCATGATTAAGGTGTAATTCTCGATGGTCAAACCTTCTAAGGTTTAAAGGTTTTCACCTTTCTCACGAATTAGAGTTTCTACACTCTCGTCTGTAGCGCACGCTATCCAAAGTATAGTTTAGGGCAACGGGACGCTTAGTGGCTGACAATTTCATTGCTTTCGGCTATATGGAGAATTCTACAAATTAATGATAGACGTACAATACACAAGGTTTCTAACATTTTCATGTTAGTTAAGGTTTTGGCATTTTCATGTACTCACGTTTGGGCTAAATCCTGGTTCGGGCGAGTCCCCAGTTTAACATCCGTATATTTGGGCTTGTCCCCAGTTTTTGGGCTTGTCCCCAGTTTTGGGCTTGTACCCAGTATGTTGGGCTTGTCGCTAGTTTATTTGGGCTTGTCCCCAGTTTATTTGGGCTTATCCCTAGTTTGTTGAGCTTGTCCTCAGTTTATTTGGGCTTGTCCCCAGTTTGGCGGGTTTAATCCCAGTTAATATGATAAGATATTTGCATCAGGTATCCTAAGTATAACTACAAGGATTATGGAAGCATACACATTTATGGTAACTTAGGTCTAATCAGTCCTTACAGTATGATCTTTACTTATCAAGTCACATTTATTCAGATTAAATCTGTATAAAATTTTAAATTCAAGGATCCAAGATCCTTAATCTGTTTTTACAAAGATAATTTACCCTTGAAACTTCTTTTGAAACTTTTCTTAAAACCTTTCTTAAATCCTTTTATGAATCTAAACTATAACAACTATGTTTTCATAATGATAAACAATAAACAAATAGTCAAAAGATTTAATTTATTGAAGGTCACATGGACTTACCAAAAACCTTAACCCGGATTACACCATACAAAAGATGGACCATCCACCCGGGTTAAGCACGTGTTATTAACAGTTCATAAAGTGCAGGAAAGATATAAAAGGGGGCATAAAAGGCTTCATCCCCGGAAAAAGAGGACCCATCCACCTTTGCTACCCACCATAATTGTCTTAAGGATCACATATCCTTCATCCTAATTAACTATTGTCTTAGTACAAACCAACAAATATTCATAAAAATATAAAAGTGGGCTCATGCCTTGTTTTCTTTATCCTTCATTGCCCACTTTAGCAGCTTCTCCCTCCGTTGCTTCATCCTTCCCTGCTTCAGCCATCTCAGCTTCATGTCCACCAGCTGCAGTCTCTGTGCTTTCACTAGCTTCATCCTCAACACCGCCCAATGCCGCCAGAGCCTCTTTCCATTTCACCAAATCCCATGCCGACTTGTCAAAGGACGGGTTGTTGGTCTATGTAACGATCTTGATCCTCGCTTTAAGGACAGACTTAGCGGCCCAAATTTTAAACTCGGTTGTGCGGTTCACCTTATCTTGTAGCTGAACTTCAAATGAGGATATGTGGTCCTCTACCTGCTTCTTCTCCTTGGTCAGCTTGCAGATGGTCTTGTCCTTAGCAGCAGCCATAGCTCTCATCCCTGTCAGAGTCTCTTCATAGTCTTTGACGATCTTGTCATGGTAGATTTTGGCATAATCCATGGCCTACATATAACAACAGAATAAGTTCAAGAGGATATGGGATCCACGGCAGCAGACAAAGAGGATAAAGGATCCTTACAGTGGCGATGAGATACTTTCCAGCCTCGAAAGGGTCTTCCGGCTCAGCAGTCTTCTTTCTCATTGAAGCTTCGGGCTCGGCAAGAGTTGTTACCGGACGCGGCTCATGGACTAGAGTGGTCTTCGGAGTTTCTCTCTTCACAATGAGACAGTCGATGTCTTCCAAAGAAAACTGAGAAGCTGATTAGCTAGATTTGTGAGCACCTACAAAATAAAATATAAAAGATGAGTTTCCTCTTATTTTTCATTAATATGAAATATTATTAACTATTACTTGACATGTTGCTTAATGAATCTGAAATCGATTCTTGAACGGCTATAGTAGCTTTGGCTTGAAATGTTCTAATCTCAGGATCCAGTGCAATGAACTTCTTCACTCTTTCCTCTACTCTGGGAAGATCAGCCAGAAAAAAAAGTTGTCAACGAAAAAACCAAAATTAAGTCAGTAGAAGAAGCATAAGTTATACTTTTCGGCTTATCAGTGGATCTGAGATCCTACCCTTCCTAATCCATCTTGTTGGTAGATTAAACCCACCAGAAATAGAGTCCCTTCTACAAAAAAGAAATGATTTTTCCAAAAAGCACCATTTTGGGTGGCTTTATGGATAGGAGTTGGTTGATGTGGCTTTGATTTCATTATGAAACGGGTAGAACGGGTAACTAAAGTATAGAGGTATGCTATCTCCGATAAAACAAACTCGATGTCGTCCTCTTCAATGATTTTTTCTATGGTATGCAACACTCTGCAAAGCATCGGCATCGCTTGGATATAGCTAATGCCGGTTAAGGTAAAAAAGCTCTGGGTGAATGATTGAAAGGTATGAATAACCAATCAAGAAAGGTTGTGTCGGGAAACAGACCCAGATTTTGGAACAAGAATCACTCCAGACAGAGGAATCAAACGGCCAGAAAACCACCCTGGAAGGAAACAGTGAGTGAAGGTTGTCGATTTCAGGGTCCGCGAACTTGCAGATTTCCGATCAAGGATAAGTAAGGAAACCTTGATATCGGAGGTCACTTGATTCCGATTGCTCGGAGGAAGACGAAACAGAAATTGCAGACATTATTAAAAGAAAATGAAAAGAAAGGATAGGATAGGATACCTGATGACTGCTGAATATGTGATTAGAAAAGAAGTCAAATATGGTAAAATAGGTGATAATTATAACTTGTCACATCTAATCTTCTTTTGAAGGTGATTTGAATTCAAAATGACAGTTGTTATCTACTCACAAACCCCATTTTGAAGGCAACTATTAGGGCACAGTTTTTTGTGCTAAGGATACGTTATCCTTATGTGGCTTTTGGATCAGTTATCCTTAAAACATGTTCTAGGTTATGCAGGATCAAGGATCATCAGTGCTAATAATTCACTAACGATTGTATCTTTTTGAATGGTGTTCTATTTAACAGATATAACGGCTAAAAGACCAGGTCTACCTATTTTTTTCGCAAGTCCATGGAGTTTAGCACGTGGTCAAAGAGTTGCAACGTATCATGGAGTAATGGCGGATTTTTAGGATAATTAGTTAGCATCTTTTTGGTATTTATAATGAGCTATGATCGGTTTAGGTTAAAAACAACTTACACACCATAGTTCGCAGAGATTATTCCAGCTGCTATCACTTACACTTAGCTTTATCGTATTCACCGATCTTAAGCTCCACAATTGTAACACTATTTCTTGATTAATATAGTGGTGATAGACATTTTTCGTCACACGGGGTTTTTGTGCCGACGATCCTTAGTCGATCAAGGGCTTTTCCTTGTAACAAATCTCTATGTTCATACCTATTTTTTATATATATTCATTGTTATTATACAAGAACTCTACCTCATAAAACCGATTTGGTTACATAATCCTTAAAACCGATTTTTGATAAAAACATTAAGGATTATGTACTTGTTTGTATTTGATTTACTTGAATATTTAATTGAATTTAATAGATATAGTCACCTTTATTGTATGATAGTACCTTGCGAGCTGTGAGCAATCAGCTCACGCCCCGGCATTTCCGCCTTAGGTTGGGGTGTGACATTGAATATCTTTCTTGGCCGGGCATTTAGTTTCTTGAACACTCTTTTTTGGACTTCGAATTATAAAACTTGGATCTTTGATTGAAATCCGACTCATGCTCGGCTTGTCTTTTTTCAGTCTAATTCTTTGAAAATCCCGACGTACAAAATTCTTCATTCCTATGGTAACTCGTTTACCGGGACTTGCTATCTTGAGTCCAATCTTATACAATCGGTTCTTGGTCCTTGTTACATTCATCAAAAACTTACATATAATCATTAATGGTTAGTAAATTGTGTTGGGCCATATAAAACAACTCATTAATGCCCCCTTTAAAATCTTGGGAAGTGCCATATTATCAAACCAAACAAAAATTAAGCCAACAGTTGTTTGCGTCAGTTCTTCCTTATCATCCTGATCGTATATGATATATTTAAAAAACAATTATACATTTTACTTGTGTATACCATTTTGGTATAAGTTTTAACAAAATTATCAAAGGTGGACCATTAAAAAATAAGTGAAATAATTATTTGACAAAATTAGCAATAAATATAAGAACTAGATTTTCTTCCGAATGTTTCTGGTTCGAATCCGAGTCAAGATTACGCCAAAGGGTTTCGACTCTTGTGACGTGCAACTTGTTAGGTGGCGTCGGTGAGAAGGTTTCTCCGAGAATATGGGAAGGACCTGGAAACCAGAGGTTATGCCATTCGAGAGAAACTCTATGAGAGTTACAAACCAAGGTTGACCGCAAACTAACCTGTGACCACCGAGAAGTAGTGAAGATTGTGGTCGTTCCAAAAACGAATTAGAAAAAGACAAAATAACAAAAGACGTCCTTTATGTTTGATAGCTTTTTAAATGGATGTTATTTAGCAAAAGAAATGGCAGAAAACATGCTTCATGTTTCAAATCTCCTTCATGTTACATTCTTTAACACTAACCCAGTTAAACTTTTTCGTTAAATCTAATCATGTTCCTTGCACATGAGGTGTTTTGGTCAAAAATCGGTTTAAGGATAATGTAACCAAATTTGTTAAGTGAGGTAGAGTGCTTGTATAATGTTGATGAATATATGAACAAAATAATAATGAACACTGTGATTTGTTGCAAGGAAAAGCCTATCAAATGACGATCGCCGGCACAATAACCCCGGGTGATGACAAATCGTCTATCACCACTTTATTATTAAAAAACGAGTGTTACAATGGTGGAGCTAAAGATCGGTGAGTACAATGATTGCTAAGTGTAAGTGATAGTAGCTGAGATAATATTTGTTAACTAAGGTGCGTAAAAATGTATGTTCCTATGCCGATCATTAGCTCAATATATACAAAATAAAAGCTAGCTGTAACTCCTACAATTCCGCTACTCTTCCATGATCCTTTGCCATACTTTGACCAGGTGCTAGACAACATAGAACGGCGAATAAATAGGTAGACTTGGTCTCTTTGGCCGTTATACCTGTTTCACAACACCATTTAAATAATAAAACTGTTAGTGAATAATTAGTACTGAGGATCCTTGATCCTGCATAACCTGGAACATATCCCAATGATAATTGATCATAAAGTCACATACGGATAACATATCCTCAGCGCCCTAACATTTGCCCCCCCCCCCCCTAAATGGTGGTTGTGAGTAGATAACAGCTATGATTTTGAAATTCAAATTGCCTGCTAAAAATACAATTAGACGTGATAGGTCAGATGCAATTATCACCTATCCTGATTTAATACCTCTCGCCTATAAATGCAATCACTCTTATTCGTTTATAATCACATTTCGGCGATCAAACAGGTATCATTTCCTCTTCTTTCTTTTCATTTTCTTTTTATTATATCTGCGATTTCCATCTCGTCTTCCTCCGAACAGTCGGAATCTAGTGACCTCCGACCACAAGTTTTTATTACTAGCCCCTCATCAGCTCGTAAGTTCACCGACCCAGAGATCGATGATCATCGCTCATTATTCCCTGCCGGTACAATTTTTTGACCATTCGACTCCACTGTCCGAAGCGATTGCGTTTCAAAAACTTGGGTTTGCTTTCCGGCAAACCCTTTTTAATCGGCAATTCTTATCCCTTTCCATCATTTACCCAAAGATGTTATACCTTAACTGGCATTAGCTATATTCAAGCAATGTCTATGCTTTGGAAAATGTTACACACCATCAAGAGAATCGTTGAAGAAGAGGGTATCGAATTTGGGTTATCGGAGCAGTCGTATCTCTACACCTTAGTCACCCACGGCTCTAATCATTTTGTCTTGAAATCAAAGTCACATCAACTAACTCCCATTTCCAAAGCTACCCAAAATGGTTCTGTTTGGAAAAATCAATTCTTTTTCATTAAAAAGGATTCTATCCCTGGTGGTTCTAATCTTCCCAAAAGGTGGATAAAAAAGGGTAGGATCCTGGATCCTTAGTTAACGCGGAAAGAATTACATATCCTTTATCTAACGATCTTATTTTTATTTCTCAGTTGATAATTTTGCTTTGCTGACCGAGCTTCCCGAAGTTGAAGAGAGAGTGAAGAAATTTCTTTCGCTAGATCAACAAATTTAATCTTTTCAAGCCAAGTTCACTAAAGCCTTTCAAGAATCGATTTCAGAATCAATAAGCAACATGTCAAGTAAGAATTTTAATATTATTTGATATTAATTGAAAATAAGAGAAGACTTATCTTTATATTGTATCTTGTAGGTGCTCTGAAATCTGGTAAATCCGCTTCTCAGTTCTCTTTGGAAGACATTGATTGTCTCATCGTGAAGAGAGAGACCCCAAAGACCACACCAGTCCATGAGCCGAGAACGGTAACAACTCGCGCCAAGTCCGGTGCTTCAAAGAGAAGGAAGATCGTCGAGCCAGAAGACCCATTTGAGGTTGGAAAGTATCTCATCACCACTGTAAGGATTCTTTATCCTCTTTATTTCCTGTTGTGGATCCCAAATCCTTTTGAACTTATTTTTTTGTAATGTACAGGCCATGGATTCCGCCAAGATCTACTATGACAAGATGGTCAAGGACTATAAAGAGACCTTGTCGGGAATGAGATCTATGGCCGCTGCTAAGGACAAGACTATCTCCAAGCTGACCAAGGAGAAGAAGCAGGATTAGGAACATGCATCCTCAATTGAAGCGCATCTGCAAGAGGAGGTGACCCGTGCTACCAATGAATTAAAAATATTGGCCGCCAAGTCTGTTCTTCAAGCTAGGATCAAGATTGTGACTGAGGCTAATGATCCTTCCTTTGACAAGTCGGCATGAGATTTGGAAAAGTGGAAGCAGGCTCTGGCAGCATTGGGCGGTGGTGAAGATGAAGTTGGTGAAAGCACGGATACTGCGGCTGGTGGTCAAGAGGCTGAGATGGCTGAAGCAGGGAAGGATGCAGCGAATGAGAAGGAAGCTGCTAAAGTGAGCAATGAACGATAAAGAATACAAGGCCCGGGCCCAGGCCCACTTTTATTTATTTATTTTTGTTTTGATGGATATTTGATGGTTTGTATTAAGACAATAGTTAACTAGGGTAAAGGGTCTGTGATCCTTAAGACAATCGTGAGGGGTAGCAAAGGTGGAGGGATCATCTATTTTCGCTGATGAAGCCTTTGATGCCCCTTTTCCTTTATCTTTCCTGCACTTCTAAAACTGTTAGTAACACCTGCTTAACCCGGGCGGATGGTCTAGCTTTTGTATGATAAAATCCGGGTTAAGAATTTTGGTAAGCCCAGGTGGTCCTTTAATACTAACTTAAACCTTTTGACTATTTGCTTACTGTTTATTATTATGAAAGCATAGTTTTTATAGTTTAGATTCATAAAAATTTTTAAGAAAAGTATTAAGAAAAGTTTCAAGGGTAAATTATCCTTGTAAAAACTGATTAGGATACTGGATCCTTGAATTTAAGAATTTATAATGATTTTATCAGAATAAATGTAACTTGATAAGTAAAGATCATACAATAAGGTCTGATTAGACCTAAGTTGCCACGAATGTGAATGCTTCCACGATCCTTGGGGTTAGACTTAGGATGCCTGATGCAAATAGCTTATCATATTAACTGGGATTAAACCCAACAAACTTGGGACAAGCCCAACAAACTGGGGACAAGCCCGAATATACATCGGGGACTTGCCCAAACCAGGATTTAGTCCAAACGTGAGTGACGGAAAACGTCAAAACCTTGTGTATGGTACGTCAACTATTAATTCATAGGATCCTCCATATAGCCGAAAGCAATGAAATTGTCAGTCACTAAGCGTGTACTGGTCCCACTGCCCCGAACTATACTTTGGATTGCGTGTGGTCAGGCGAGAGTGTAGAAACTCTAATTCATGAGAAAGGTGAAAAACTTTTGAACCTTAGAATGTGTGATCATCGGGGATTACACCTTAATCGTGGGATTAGACCAAGGAGATATTTATGTACATTAAACGTAAAGGAGAGGTGGCTAACCTCTTAATAATTTAACATCTTATCAAAATCAGCATTGTCACTTAAAGCTTGGAAAAGATAAATGTTAAGAATATATTATCCTTCAGATAGTAATATAAATTTGAATTGAATAAATGATAAAATAATATTTTACCGACTTTAGGATCCTTGATCCTGATTAAAAAGAAGTATTTCATAAGATTGATAGCATTCCATGCTCTTGGTATTCGGTCACCTTCCATGGTAAGTAAATGATATGCCCCCTTTCCTACTTCTGATTCAATCAAGTAGGGCCCTTCCCACTTAGGTGCAAGGTTTCCATCTGCGGGATTAGTTGTATTTTGTAAAACCTTCCTTAAGACCAAATCTCCTTCTTGAAATCTTCGAATTCTGATGTTCTTGTTGTATGCCCCAGTTATCCTTTATTGGTATGCTGCCATTCTGATCTTTGCTAGGTCTCTGAGCTCATCAACAGTATCTAGATCCTGGATAAGTCTTTCCTCGTTGGCTTGAGAATCACGGATGCTTTTTCTAGCGGTAGGAACCACCATCTCTGTAAGGATCACCGCTTCTTCTCCAAACACCAATGAGAAGGTTGTTTAACCTGTTGCATTCTTGGGTGTTGTTCTATCAGCCCAAATGACATAAGGAAGTTCCTCAGCCCATTTGCCTTTCTTGGATCCTAGCTTCTTTTTCAAGTTGTTGATGATAATATTGTTGATTGACTCTGCTTGACCATTGGCTTGAGGATGAACTGGTGTATAAGTGATTATCTTGATGCCCCAACTGTCACAAAAGTTAGTAGTTCTTTTCCCAATAAACTGGGTTCCATTATCACAAACAATTTCAGATGGATTACCAAATCTAGTTATAATGTTTCTTTTAATGAAGGATATAACTATACCTTCTCGGACTTGCACAAATGCTTCTGCCTCAATCCATTTAGAGAAGTAGTCTGTCATAGCAAGCATAAAGACCATTCCATGTAACACCCCGCCCTCTCGTACCACCAATATTGTCCGCTCTGCCCACGAAGAGCTCACGGATTTGTTTTTGGTTGCCCAGGTAGAGACTTCCCAGGTGGTCACCCATCCTAGTTCTACTTTCACCTAAGCGCGCTTAACCATGGAGTTTTCATGTGCTCCACAGCCAACTAAGCCCAAAACGCGTTGATGATTAAAGAGGCAGGGCATTTACTTATGAACCAAGGATCTCTCTTGTCCATGGCCGATGTGGGATTTGCTTAAGAGTGGGACGATGTTGTGTTTGCCAAGGGTGTTACATTCCACCTGGTGCTTTTGGTAGCTTGCCTATAATATCCATTCCCTCTTTCATGAAAGGACATTAAGAGGATATAGGATACATAGGTTCTGCTGGCTGGTGAAAAATGTTTCCATGCCTTTGGCAAGCATCACACTTCTTTGAGTATTCCATTGCATCCTTCTTCATTGTTGGCCAGAAGTACCCAGTCCTAAGTATCCTGGAGAATAGCGTTCTTCCCCCTGTATGGTTGCCGCAATCATCTTCGTGGAAGTCTTGGAGCACCTCTTGTATTTTAGGATCCTCGATACCTCTCAAGTAGGGACCTGCAAGAGGACTTTCTATATATAGTATCTTGTAAAATAATGAACTGTAATACCTTTATTCTGAAAGCTTTAGGGTTTTCCCTTGTAGGGATTTCTCCATCTTGGAGGAACTTCTTGATTGGAAGGATCCAAGATCCTGCATTCGTAGAGGGTGAAGGATCCTTAAGTTCATCTATGCGACCCGCTGTCACCTCCATAACTTCATGTTCTCCAATTGCCGGAGACAATATGTGAACGATGGGTATCTTTACATCATCCAGGATATTCAAGGATGATGCAAAGTTTGCTAAGGCATCTGCCCAAACATTTCTCTTCTAGGTACCTGCATGATACTGATCCTCATTTGTTTGGCTAAAAGTAAACATGCGATAAGTGCTTCGTATTCTACCTCATTGTTGGTAGCTTGAATTCACATGCAATGGACTGGGGTATTATGTCCCCCTGTGGCAATTTTAGGAATATGCACAGTCATGTTCCTCTTACATTGGATGCTCCATATGTGAAGAGGATCCAAGGATCCTTGGTTTCTTCTAGTTGCTGGACTTCAATATCGGCTTCCTTTTGCATGTCACTACTGAAATCAGCCACAAAGTTTGCAAGTGCTTGTGACTTAATGGTTGTTCTAGGCTCATGTTGAATATCATATGCACTCAACTTCACAGCCCACTTGGCCATCCTTCCTGACAATTCTGGCTTTCTAAACAAATTCTTAACAGGATAGTTAGTCCTCAAATAATAGTATGTGTTTCAAAATAGTGTCTCAACTTGGTTGAGGCCATAATCAAAGCAAGAATTAATTTTTCAAGGTTAGAATACCTGACCTCTGCGTCTAAGAGGCTTTTATTTACATAATATACCGGATGTTGTTGACCTTCATGATTCTTGGCAAGAACAACACTATTTTGAATAAAAATCTGCTAAGGATAATGTATCCAAATCCGAAAAGTGAGGTCTAGTGCTACGATAACAATAAAAATTGTATGAATGAAAACGGAATGAACACAGTGATTTTTTGCGAGGAAAAACCTTTTGACCTTGTTCAGATCAAAAGAAAAAAACCCCGGGTGATGACAACTCGTAGATCACCGGTTTATTAATATCAAAAAATGGTTTACAAGTGTTGTGGAGACTAGATCGATGTTACAGTAATTGCTAACGTGTATAGAGAGAATAGTGAGTTCTTCTCTAAGTGTGTGGAATACAGTGATCTCCCTAATCGATCTCATCTCGATGTATATAAAAAAGAAATACAATAATATGTCCTATCTATTCGCCACTATCCCACTAGTCTTCCAACGTCCATTGACCACGTGCTGTTAGCCTCCAAGTTGCGATATTTAAGGTGGACCAAGTCACATAGCCATTATTTCTGTTGAACATTAAGCTACACACATGAAACAATTGTTAACAATACTAACCTCTGAGGATCCTTGATCGTTGACATGGTTCTGGAGCTCTTCGGGAGGATAACGGATCCAGACATATCTTCAAGGATAATATATCCTCAGCAGAGAAAATATCAGTCCTAACAATTGCCCCCAAAATGGTGGGTGATAGTGGAACACAACTGTCAATTTGAATTTCAAACTTCTGCGAAAACTGGATGATGGGACGGTTCACCAGACATATTTACCATTTGGCCCCTGAGATAATCATAACCGCCTATATATGTGCCACCCTATATCTTGCTTATAATCACACATCCAGGCGACGCATTAGGTATCCATCCCTTTCTTTTCTTATTTCTTTTGTCTCTGAATAATGTCTACTGTTTCGGCTTCTTCTTCCCCTTCTCGTCATTCCGACCAAGCGTCCGATGAATCTGGGTTATCTGAGATGCAACCCCAATACTTGATAGCCAACCCTTCCATTGAAATCTGCAAGCTAACAGATCCCGAAATAGATGAACTCCAAGCATTGTTTCCTTCGGGAACAGTGTTCCGTCCATACGATACCGTTATCCGATGCGACAATTACTCTCAGACCTGGGTTTGTATGCCCGCTTATCCTTTCTTTATTGGTTATCGCTATCCATTCCCTGCCTTTACCCAAAGCTTCTTCGCTTCCACGGGCATATCCTATATTCAGGCTATGCCTATGGGGTGGCAAGTTCTCAGCACTACAGAAAGAATCATCGAGGAACAAAAGATCGACTTCGGTCTTCCAGAAATTTCACATTTATACACCCTTACTACTCACGGTCCTGCCCGCTTCATCTTGAAATCAAGCCTCGACAACCCCACCCGATCTTGAAAGTGACTTTCAACGATCTTTTCTGGAGGAACCAGTTTTTCTTTGTAAAACGTGGCTCCATACCTGGGGGATTGACCTTCTTTCAAAGTGGGTTAGAAAAGGGTAGGATTCTGGATTCTTATACAATAGCAGGATCCTTGATGTTTTAATTATAATTCTGAATATTCTTTTTTGTTTGCAGTGGACAACTTTGCTTCTTTGGGTAAGTTACCTGGGACAGAAGAAAAAACAAAACGGTTCCTTACACTGGATACCGAGGTTAGAACCTTTCAAGCCCGCTTTGTTGAAGCTTTCTATGATATCTCCTCGGGTTCCAGCATGTCAAGTAAGTTTATTATAGTAATTTTAAGGTAAATAGAATTAGAAGAAATACTTATCTGTTTACCTATCCTTTGTAGGAGCCAAGAAGTCTCAGAAGTCAGCTAGCAGGATTTCCTTGGAAGACATTGATTGTATGGTCACCTCTCCGGATATTAAGAAGGAAGCCTTGAAGGCAGCAACCATTTCCGAGCCTAAGACTGCAACGACCAGAGCAAAGTCTGCCGTATCAAGAGGAAGAGGTCCTCTAATCCCGATACTCACTATGACATGGTCCTGAATGTATGTATTCAGTATCCTGTAACATCGCTTTTAAGGATCTAATATCCTCGTAACTTATACTTCTCGTTGGTTGTAGGCTATGAATGCTTTCAAAGAGCATTACGAAAAGATTGTCAGTCATATGAGTGAGAAGCTATCAGGACCAGGGAAAGCCGTGGTTGCCAAGGACAAGGCCATGATCCAACTCTCCAAAGACAAAAAACAGTTGGAGGATCAGCTATCCTTAGCGGAGACCCATCACCAAGAAGCGGTGAAGCAGGCTATAGATGAGGCCAAGATGTGGGCCGCTAGGTCGGTTTTCCAGGTGCGGATCAAGATGGCGAAGGAGGCCAGTGACTCTACTTTCGATAAGGCAACCTGGGACGTGAACAAGTGGAAGTTTGCCCTGGAAGCTCTTGGTGGCGAAGAGGATGAGGAGATGGCTGAGGAAAATGAGGCTGGGACTAGTGGCGTCAAGGAGGTGGTTGAAGCTGGTGAAGCAGAAGGTGCCGCAGAGGGTGAACACGCAGCATAAGTAGGCGATGAAGGATAAAGAAGACAAGGCCCGAGCCCACTTTTTGTTTTTTTTTTATGTTGATGTTTTTAAGGATAATCTGGTTTGTAATAAACAATAGTAAGTAGGGTTTAAGGATCAGTGATCCTCAAGACAATTTTCAGGGGTACTGAAGGTGGATGGATCCTCTGTTTGTGGGGATGAAACCGTTAGTGCCTCTGACTTTTATTTTCCTGCATCTTAAGAACAAATAGTAACCTTTACTTAACCCGGGTGGATGGTCCATCTTTAGTACGGTGAAACCCAGGTTAAGGAATTTGGATAAGTCCATGTGACTTATATTAATGATAATCTAAATCTTTTGACTATTTGCTTTGTTACTTATTATTTTGAAAGTTTATTTGATATAATCTTAGATTTATCGAGAGTTTTAAAAATTATCTTGAGTAAAAAATTTTAGGATAGAATATCCTTAAGAAAAAGCGATTACAGAAATTCTGGATATAATCTCCTTAGAAAAATAATTAAAAGTTTTTAGGATAGAATATCCTAATAGAAATAATTCAAAGATGTTAAATCTTTAAACCAAAAGATATATAAGGATCCTAGCCAAACCAATATGAATTTAAAAGTAGAAATCATACCACAAGGTCTTAGTAGACATAAGTTACCGTAACTATTGAACCTTCGGCGATCCTAGTAGGAGAAATTTAAGGATTTTGAATCCATAAGTTTTGATCTTCAAAATGAACTTAGTAAATCTGTTGCAAACAACTCATAATGTTAACTGGATTAAACCCATTAAGCTAGGGACAAGCCCATCAATAAACTGGGGACAAGCCCGTGCAACTGGGGACAAGCCCGTGTACTGGGGACAAGCCCGTGAAATTGGGGACAAGCCCGAAACTGGGGACAAGCCTAAAACTGGGGACAAGCCCAAATACGGATGTTAACTAGGGACTCGCCCAAACCGGTATTTAGCCCAAACGTGAAAATGTTATAAACCGGTGGTATGGTACGTCTACCATAAATCGTATGATCCTCCATATAGCCGAAAGCAACGAAATTGTCAGCCACTAAGCGTGTACTGGTCCGCTGCCCCGGACTACACGTTGGATAGCGTGCGCTCCAGGAGAAAGTGTAAAAACTCTAATTTATAAGAAAGATGAAAACCTTTAAACCTTAGGGGATATGACCATCGGGGGTCATATCCAATCGTGGGTTAGGCTAAGGAAAATAGTAAAGTACCTTAAATACAAAGGAGAGGTGGCCAACCTCTTGACAGTTACACATCTTATTAATTTCCTGCATTGATACTTAAAACTTGGAAGTTACAAAAAATGTTAAGAATACGTTATCCTTTCATAAGTAATAATAAATTTACAAAGATAAGTGATTAGATAGATATTACCGATTTTGGGGATCCTTGATCCTTTAAGGATACTTGATCCTTAGAGGATACTTGATCCTGATCAGAAAAAGTATTTCTTGAGGTGGATAGCATTCCATGCTCTAGGTAACCTGTTGCCTTCCATAGTGAGCAAATGATATGCCCCCTTTCCTGCCTCCGACTCGATCAGATAAGGACCTTCCCATTTGGGTGCTAATTTCCATCAGCCGGATTGGTGGTGTTTAGAAAGGCTTTCCTCAAAACTAAATCTCCCTCTTGAAATCTTCTAATTCTAATGTTCTTGTTGTATGCTCCAGCTATCCTTTGTTGATAAGCTGCCATTCTGATCTTTGCCAGGTCTCTGAGTTCTTCAACAGTATCCAAGTCTTCAAGCAGGATCTCTACATTGGCCTCAGGATCACGGATTGTTGTTCTAGCTGTGGGAACCACCATTTCCGTAGGATCACGGATTGTTGTTCTAGCTAGGAACATATGGCAGTTCTTCAGCCCATTTACCCTTCTTGGTTCCTAACTTCTTCTTTAAATTGTTAATGATGATTTGTTGCTAGATTCTGCTTGGCCATTAGCTTGAGGATGCACTGGAGTAAAGGTAATCATCTTGATGCCCCAGCTGTCACAAAAGTTAGTGGTTTTCTTCCCGATAAAATGGGAACCATTGTCACAAATAATTTCTGAAGAGATACCAAATCTAGTAATAATATTTCTTTTAATGAAAGATATCACCTCTTTTTCGCGTACTTGAACCAAAGCTTCTGCTTCTATCCATTTGAAAAGTAATCAGTCATAGCAAGCATGGATACTTTTCCTCCTGATGCCTTGGGAAGTTTACCCACAATATCCATGCCCCACTTCATAAATGGCCATGATGAGGATATAGGATACATAGGTTCTGCTGGTTGATGTAGGATGTTTGCATGCCTTTGACAAGCATCACATTTCTTTGAATACTCTATGGCGTCTCTCTTCATTGTTGGCCAGAAATATCATGTTCTCGGAATTCTAGAAAACAAAGCTCTACCTCCAGTGTGATTACCACAATCACCTTCGTGAAAGTCTTTAAGCACCTCTTGGATTTCAGGATCCTCGATGCATCTCAAGTATGGACTTGCAAGAGATTTTCTGTATAGCATATTATCTAATAAAATATATTGTGATACCCTGAGTTTGAAGGATTTCAGATTCTCTGTAGCTGGGATCTCTACAGTTTGAATGTACTTCTTGATTGGGAGGATCCAGGATCCTTGGCTGGCTAAGGATAATGGATCCCAAAGTACAATCTGCTTATCACTTGTTATCTCCCCAACTTCTTGCTCTCCTATTGCTGGTGAGAGTATATGGATGATTGGGATCTTTGTATCTTCTGGAAATTTCAAGGATGGGGCTAAATTTGCTAAAGCGTCTGCCCCAACATTTTCCTCTACTAAACATTTCAAAGGATTTTGCTAATTCCTTCACAATTTCTAAATACTTGATCATATTCTCACCTTTTACGGTATAAGAACCATTAAAGTGGTTAGTTATAAGTAAAGAATCCATATAAACTTGAAGATACCTGATCCTCATGCTTTTGGCTAAAAGTAAACCTGCGATGAGTGCTTCGTACTCTGCCTCATTGTTGGTAGCTTGAAACGCACACGCAATGGACTGGGGTATTATGTCCCCCTGTGGAGATTTCAGTAGTATGCCTAACCCCGTTCCTCTTACGTTGGATGCTCCGTCTGTGAAGAGGATCCAAGGATCCTTGGTTGCATCTAGTTGCTGAA